>NW_022196905.1:260901652-260969666 GCF_008632895.1 Mastomys coucha | reverse complement strand
GTGGTGGTGGTGGTGGTGGAGGTGGAGGTGGAGGCGGAGGTGGTGGAGGTGGTGGTGGTGTGCTCTTTCTAGAGTGGTCCACCCAGCCATCCCCAGGAGTCAGGATTATTCTAGAGGTCAGGGTTTATTCTGTAGAGGCTGCCACCACTGAGCCAGGTCTTTCTCTCCTGGTGCTCCCTGCTGTGCTAGGCTCCTCTTGTAATTAGACTGTAGCATCTTCACTGTACTTCGGTGCCTACCGTAACCCAGGAGGACTCTCCCAGAGACCTGCTGCCCTCTAACTTCCATGGTGCCTTCTGTTCCACCACAGAGATGGCCTACCACCCTCCACCACATGCCTTCTGCTCTCACTCAGATCTGTCCTGAAGTGCCCTCTCTGTGACTATAGTTGTGACCCTCAGTGGTGACAGTTCCTAAGGAGGACTGTGTCCTATAGAACAGGTCTCTACCATACATTGTTTATAGCTGGGACAGTCAACATTGAGCTCCGACCTCTGCTCATGCTCCTGTCCTTCCAAGCACTCAGGACCTACCACAGGGTCCTGAGGACCCTCCTTAATGGTTCTGGCAGGAACCAGCCACACCTTTACCTCTCAATGTCACTGGAGGAAGGGTCCTCTGGCTGTGATGTCAGGGTTGCTCTTGGTGATAATCTTATCCTATGGTCAGGCTTGTCTCTCATTTGTTCTGATACCCTCCCAGAGGTTGGGCACCGGAGAGTACTTGGATCACAGCTGGAGCATCATCCCACCTTCTGGTGCTCAAGGCTTAGCTCAGGGAGCCAGCGAGACAGGGTACCTGGCCAGATGCACAATGTGGCTGAGTACTACAGCCTTCTGGGATGGGGCCTATAGGGAGGAAAAATAAAGGACTGGGTGTCACCAATGAAGTTGGGCCAGAGGGTGATCCCCTCTGACTCTATTCCACACATTTGGATTGTGCACAGGAAACTGCACAGGACAGACATACTGGCAATGGTAGCCTGGGGAACAGAGGACCGATGTGATGCTCTTGGACTATCCTTGTGGGAAAAGATCTGTGGCTCTGAGGTTTTCAATGATGGTGGCCTCAGTAGCCTTGTGGTTTGATTTGATCTGGTAGCTACAGTGGGCTGACCACCCCAGGCAAAGAGCTAGAAGCTAGCCCGTCTCCATCTAGGTGTGAGATGTCCTCCCACTCTCAGAGGGCAGTCACAAGAACCAGGGCCCTATGTCATCTCTGTCTGTCAGCAGCCAAGGGCCTCCCTGCTGGGTGGGCTAGCTGGGGTGGTTGGAGGGAGAGCATGGCTGCGGAACATTCTTAGTGTGAATGTTTAGCCTGCCAAACACAGCGCGCCCCTGTGTGACAAGGGTCCCATGGTTTGATGGCTGACTCCTGACTGGTGTCTTTCCCATGAAGTGATCAGTGGAACAAGATCTTAGAGAGCTCCTACTCAGGGGGGCCGGAGGTGGCGGCTCTATCCTGTTTGCCATGGCTTTGTGTGACCCAGTGCCTGAAGCTTCTTCTCTGTAACTCTCCAAATGGAGGCAGCTGGCAATCGGCAACCCACTTTTCCTAGAGGCATTTGGCCCCCGCCGCCCAGGCCCCTTCTCTGGGATACCGACTTCCTTGTGACTTTATTTCCAGCCTCCATACAGAGGCAAGTGAGCATAGCAATAAGGTTTTCTTGTTTTTCTGTTTGCTTCTCCTTCTTCCCAAGACCTATTTGTGATATCCCTATATGCTAACTAAATAAGAAAATTAAATTACGTCTTGCCTGTTCAGGGGGCTTGGACAGCGTAGGTCTTTGGGGAGCAGGGTGCGACTGCATGTACCAGGATAAGCAGGAAGCAAGACCAGTTTAGCATCTGGGAAAGAGGTGCTCCCTAAACTTCCCTGAACAGTCTCTGGCAGTCCTTTCCCCATTCTGGACGGACATTCTCATTTAGAAACCAGAGTCACAACAGCGTCTGCCAACCAGGCACCAGTAGGTGCCCCCGGGAGGGAACAAGCATCCCTGTGGGTCACTTTCATCACTGGAGGCTTCCGCTGCCTCCTGGATGGCACTGAGTCCTCGCAGCCGGTCCCCTTGCCCTGAGTCTGTATCCCCACTGAGTGTGTGTCTCAGGCATGTGGACAGGGTCCGGTCTACCTGGAGGCTACAGTCATCGAAAGCAGTATCCCACTGATCCGTGCTCTGCCCATTCTGTCACAGGTCATACAGGTCGCCTGCTCCGTGCACTACTCTGCCTCAGCCTCCTCTTCCTGGTGGCCCACCTTGCCTTCCAGATATGCCTACACACCGTGCCTCACCTGGACCAGCTTCTGGGTCAAAACTGTAAGTGATGGAGGAGCAACTGGGGAAGCGGGGGGATATGAAGACAGCAGTCCTGGGAGAGAGGGGATGAGGATGCCAGCTGGGAATCTCAGGCCTCCAGCCTCATTGGGCTATCCTGCCTTACCCAATATGGGCTGCACCCAGGTGCCTGACCATGATATATGTGTGACCCAGATGGCCGAGCCCACATGCTCCTGACAGTGATGTGGTCAGTAGAGCCAGGCCAGTCCCAGAACAGCATCAGGTGGAACAAGCCTCAGGGCTTCCGGGTCTCCCTGTCAACATCTTCCTCCTGTGCCTGCTTGTAGCTTAGTGTATGTCTGCGTAACACCAGGGGTCCTCGGTGTCCCTGTCCATCCTTAGTGTCTCTGCCCTTGTACTACCTGTGCATAGCGTCTCCAGTGGGCACTTGCCTTCTAGTCAGGCAGAGACTGATACCAGCTCCCTAGCTTTATGTGTAGAAGACCCGGGCTTCAAGTCTCTACCATTCTGGGGCCCAGTTGAGTTTCCCAGGCCATTTCTAGCCCCGCCTACTTGAGAGTTCCTGCTGTCCCACCATTCACAGCCAGGCCAACCAGGCAGCATGAGTCTCCCTGGCTGCCTTCAGTTCCCTTGTCCGTAAAGATGGCATTTCCAGCCAGGCATGGCACTTGGGAGGTCAGGAGGATCACAGTGAGTTCGAGGCCAGCCCGGTCGAAATAGTAACTTCCAGCCAGGATTATTATAGAGAGACACTGTCAAAAAAAAAAAAAGACATATTCAGCATCACTGATATGCTGTCTTACATGAGATCACTAGCAGGCATGCCCATAGGGCCCCCCAGACCTCACAGGAATAACCACCAGGCATCCTGCCTGGCCTGGAAGCTCCTTCTTCAAGCCCTTTCTCTACAGGCAGCCTTTGGGCGAAGGTGTCTCAACACATAGGGGTTACAAGGTAAGATCTGCATTCCCTCTCCATCCCTGGGAGCCCCCCTCTGGGTTTCTGAATCCTAAGAATGGGCTCACATCTCCTCACCCCTCTCTCCCACTCTTCTCTCCCTGCCTTTCACAGGCTGGACCTGAAGGACATCCTTAACACCACCAGGCTGGTGGCCCCTGACCTGGGAGTACTGGTGTCATCCTCTCTGTGCCTTGGCCTCTGTGGACGCCTCACAAGGAAAGCCCGGCAGAGTCAGCGTACCCAGGAGCTGGTAAGGGACTGTGGCAGCCAAGGTGGGGGTAAGGGTGTTAGTGCTCAAGTCACACTCTGACAGTTTTAGACGTGTGTTGTTTTATTTTATTTCATTTGGTTTTGTTTGGTTTATTTGAGACAGGGTTTCTCTGTGTAACAGAGCCCTGGCTGTCCCAGAATTCGATATGTAGACCAGGCTAGCCTCAAACTCACAGAGCTCCATCTGCTTCTGCCTCCTGAGTGCTGGGATTAAAGGTGTGCACCCACTACCACTGCCCAGCGACAGTTTTGATTTTAACATATGTAGACTTTTTTTTTTTTTGGTTTGGTTTTTTGAGACAGGGTTTCTCTGTGTAGCCCTGGCTGTCCTGTGCTATGGGAACTGTCACTTGACAGCCAAGCTGAACTATATATACCAATCTGGGTTAGAACCTGAGGGGTTGTGGTTGCCTCCTTGCATGACCTGAGGCCGTCTCAAACTTATTCCTAGGGTGAGCCAGGTCCTGCCACTGTTCCTAGGGGCCACAAGTGGACACTGAATACCCCTGTGCCCTGTTCAAGGGTTGTGCTCCAGGTTCCCCACACCGTGGTAGGCTTAGGCTGTCCCCCCATCCCCCGAGCTAAGATAGGATTTATGGCCACCCAGGTGTCTTGGTGCAGGCACACCCTGCTCTCAGACAGCAAGTCCCAGAGCCCATTCATCACCACCTGACACTTGCTGGGCTCTAGAGGAAACCAGAGAGGGGTAGGGACTCCAGAAGCCTCAGGAAGTGGGGGCCTGTGTGGAGCAGTAAGGATCGGGTAGCTTGGGGGCGGGGGCATCTGTCTCTATCAACAATACTCCCTTTCTTCCTTTGCCTGGAATTGCTCATTTGTCACAATGCTTCTCAAGAGGTTCCCAGAGCCTAGGCCAGGTCATCTTATCTTCCACCTCAGGGATGTGTCCTCCCCCCTGACTAGCACAGGACACCTGTGTCTTCTTCCCTCACATCCTCCTCACCCACGTCCTCACTGGCCTTACTTCTACCTTCTCTGGGCTTGTAGAAGGGGTGAGCTCAGAGACCAGCCACTCTGTCTCCAGGCCTGGCCTCCAACCTTCATGCTTCTAGTCTGTGATCCCTGGGATCTTGATAGCCGCCTCAGCCAGATGGCCCTTAAGGGCAGGATCTGCAGGCTCTTCTTTTATGCCCAAGCCCCACAACTTTGCTTTGCAGATGGGCAGCAGACTGAGAGATTAAGCCACTTTCCTAGGGCTATACAGTGTGGAGACTGTTGATGTTGGGAGGTACTCATACCATCGAGCTCTAGAGTCAAGGCACTCAGCCTGAGTACCCAGGATCCTCTCCACAGTTCCCACAGGCACAGTTGAGGATATGGGCTGCCAGAAGCTGGCTTGAGCTAAGGCTGCTGATGACAGCCCGTGTTCTTTTCCGCCACACTCTGGCCTTCTCTAAGACCTAGGATCCAACTCTGTTCTGGGAAACCTTCTATCAGTGCCAGGGAAGACAGGTCCTGTCAGGTCTGTCTCCTGCTCCAGGCAGGGACTGTCGAGTTTCTTCCCTGGTAGCTCATCACTGCTGTCATTCTGAAGGGTCAAGGAGGGCTAGTGGTGGGTTGGTGAGATGGCTCAGCGGGTAAAAGCACTGACTGCTTTTCCATAGGTCCTGAGTTCAAATCCCAGCAACCACATGGTGGCTCACAACCACCTGTAATGAGGTCTGATGCCCTCTTCTGGTGCATCTGAAGACAGCTACAGTGTACTTATTTATAATAATAAATAAATCTTGGAGTTGGAGCAAGCAGGGTTGACTGGAGCAAGCAGATGTCCTAAAAGTCAATTTCCAACAACCAGACAAAGGCTCACAACTACCTGTACAGCTACAGTGTGTACTCATATACATAAAATAAATAAATAAATCTTAAAAAAAAAAAAAGAGGGCTATTGGCTTTTCTGGGATACAGAAAAGCTGGAAAATGCCCAATTGGAGAGCTGGAGGTACTGCCGCTGCTGTGTCCTCCAGGGTCCTCCCTCCCTCCCTAGAAGCCCCATAAGGTACAAATGTAGCCTTGCTCTCTCTGACCTATGGGACTGGAGCAGTCATCTGTCACCTCTGGATCAAGGACTATGGGTCTGGAAATGCTGTAAAAACTGTTAACATAGGTCACATGGTATGTGTGTTACCACTCTTTCCCAGCTACATGGTGGCTCACAACCATTTGTAATGGGATCTGATGCCTTCTTCTGGTGCGTCTAAAGACAGTGACAGTGGCTGGGCGGTAGTGGCGCACCCCTTTAATCCCAGCACTTGGGAGGCAGAGGCAGGCGGATTTCTGAGTTGGAAGCCAGCCTGATCTACAGAGTGAGTTCCAGGACAGCCAGGGATACACAGAGAAACCCTGTCTCAAAAAACAAACAAACAAACAAACAAAAAAGACAGTGACAGTGGACTCACATATATAACATAAATAAATCTTCTAAAAAACCCAAAACACTCTTTTCCTCTATCGTAAAAAAGCCTCTTCCCAGGAACCCAACAAAACTGACAGGATCTTCAGAGACAGACCTGGGGCCTGGGTGGCTGTCTTGTCTTTTAGGGCAAGATGGGGCAGAAAGAGATGCTTAGAGTGTTCCAGAGAAGCTGGGGCATCCTCGACCTGACCTGGCAGGATCTCATGTCTCAGAGTAGGATGGGGTTGTGGGGGTGCCCACTCTGTGAGAAGGCAGAGAGGATTGTTTCAGGCTGCGGGTGATGTCTGAGGGACAGCTGTGGGACAGGCTTCATCTCTTACTTCAGCTAGGCAGATCAGGCTAGAGCGGCTTCGGGGGTGATGACCCTGATGTCACTTCTCCATGACTTCAGCAGGATGATGACAATGTAGATGATGCCCCAGCCGTGGGGCTGCAGGGAGCCCCTGCCCTGGCAACCAAACGCAGGCTGTGGCTGGCCTCCCGCTTCCGGGTCACGGCCCACTGGCTGCTGATGACCTCCGGACGGATGCTGATCATTGTGCTGCTGGCACTGGCAGGTACCCTGGGGCAGAGAATAGAGTCTTGGCACTGACAGGCAGAGTGGTGGTGGGGTGACTCAGGGCTTCCCGATGAGCCAGGCCAGGAGTGACACAGAGTGCCTGTGCCCACCTCATCCCCTGTAGGCATAGCCCACCCTTCAGCTTTCTCCAGCATCTACCTGGTGATGTTCCTGGCCATCTGCACCTGGTGGGCCTGCCACTTTCCTCTCAGCCCCTTGGGCTTTAACACCCTCTGTGTCATGGTGAGCTGCTTCGGTGCCAGCCATCTCATTTGCCTATACTGCTATCAGACACCATTTATCCAAGACATGCTACCGCCTGGCAGCATCTGGGCCAGGTAAGGCTTCTTCATAGCCCCGCCCATCCAGCCATAGTTCTGCTGCCTGCAGCCCTGGCAGTCAATGGCATGGCCTCTCTCAACAGGCTATTCGGTCTCAAGAACTTCATAGACCTCCCTAACTGCTCCAGCCCCAACACACTGGTACTCAACACTACGCATGCCTGGCCCATCTATGTGAGCCCTGGAATTCTGCTGCTGCTGTATTACACAGCCACCTCTCTCCTGAAGCTCCACAAGAGCCGTCCCTCAGAGCTGGTGAGTCCCTGCTGTCAACTCTGTTGGCATCAGGCACGCTGGTGAGGCGGATGTTCTAGGGACTCCCAGCCCCAGAACTGCACTCAGGGTTGTGATCCCCACAGAGGAAGGAGACTCCCAGGGAGGATGAGGAGCATGAGCTGGAACTGGACCAGCTGGAGCCAGAGCCCCAGGCTACGGGTGCCACCCAGGTGAGCAGGTGGTACAGGGTATTGGAAAGTGCTGGGGAGTCATCCGCCAGAGGCCATTTAACCCATGTATCTTCTGCAGGGTGAGATGCCCATGACCACGGAACCTGACATTGACAACTGCACCGTGCATGTACTAACCAGCCAGAGCCCCATCCGCCAGCGTCCACGTAAGTTACAGGCTCTGTGGCCATGGGATGCCCTCCTGTAAGCATTTACTAGCAGGGGCCCATTCGCTTTGATCTCTCTCTGTGGGCAAGTCTAGACTGCCCCCTGGTGGCCATAGGCCTTATACGCACTGCTTGACTTAGGCTTGAAACTCCTAGGGCCAGTCCTATGGCTAAATAGCTGACCTACCAGACCCTTTGGATGGCCCTCCAGGTCTCCCATTTTCTGTTCTCAGGTGGGAATTGGCTACCCATGGCTCAAGGCCCCAGAATCCTCTATCATTCTGAGCGTGCTGGCATGGGGGTTTCACTGGTCTGCATTACTGTGGAGACCTTTAGATCTTCTTCTAGGTCCTTATTTTCTTTTCCTTGAACTTAAAAATATTTAATTACATTTATTTATTTATTTATTTTTGGTTTTTCAAGATAGGGTTTCCCTGTGTAGCCCTGGCTGTCCTGGAACTCACTCTGTAGATCAGGCTATTTATTTATTGTGTGTGGGGTGTCAAGCTATTGTGTGCATGTGGAAGTCAGAGGACAACTTATAAACCTTGGTTCTCTCTTTCTACTATGGTGCTTGAACTCTGGTCCTCAGGCTTGGTGCCAGGCACCTTACCCTCCTGAGGCATCTCACAGACCTCCACTTTTGCAACTTGTCATTGTGTGATGTGTGGGAGTCACCGATCTGAAAGGGCCATCTCCTGCATCAGACTCTTAAAAAGTGAGGCCAGGAGGGTTTGGCCAGGCTCACATGACATTCTAGAAGGGGTCAGATTCTTCTCCTGTTTTTTGGCCAGCATCCACTGTGGCTGCCTGGTGGGCCTGGCCCCCTCCACCTGTAAGGCCCCGACACTACAGATAACCTGCTCCATGTTTTAGGGCCACATTGAGAATGGGGGAGGGACTCCACATGGTTCCTATATAGTAGCTAATCTCAGTCCCACTCCAGTACGCCCCAGGCTGGCTGAGCTGAAAGAGATGTCACCGCTACATGGCCTGGGCCACCTCATCATGGACCAGAGCTATGTGTGTGCCCTGATTGCCATGATGGTAAGGAGCAGCCCCGCCCCCACCCCATTCCCAGGAGGAACAGCCCCTCCTCCCCCCACCCTCCCAGGAGGAGCGGCCCCCGGGGCCACTGTAGTCTTCTCATAGAACACAGGGAGGTGGGGTGTAGTTCATTTCAAAAACTGAGACACAGTCAGGAAATAATGCTGGAACTGCCCATGTATGCCACCAACATCCCATAACTGTGCAGTGTGTGTATGCACGTGGGCTACCTCATGGGAGGCCTTCCCGTTGGGGGCTGAAGCGCTGGCAGGGTGTTTCATGCAGTCCCTGCTGACTGACCCTGGCTGTGCAGGTGTGGAGCATTATGTACCACAGCTGGCTGACCTTCGTCCTGCTGCTCTGGGCCTGCCTCATCTGGACCGTGCGTAGCCGCCACCAGCTGGCTATGCTCTGTTCACCCTGCATCCTGTTGTACGGACTGACGCTCTGCTGCCTGCGTTACGTGTGGGCCATGGAGCTCCCCGAGCTGCCCACCACCCTGGGCCCTGTCAGTCTGCACCAGTTGGGATTAGAACACACACGCTACCCCTGCCTGGACCTCGGTGCCATGGTGAGTGTCATCCACCGTATCTAGGTAGGGGGTCGGATTTCTCCCTGGGAACCCAGGAAGGTAACAGGGCTCTGCTCATTGGCCGTTGGTTTGTTGGGTAGAGATTGAAGGAGAGTGTGTCTGAAGTCAACAGTGGGCTTCTGCAGGTTCACCCTAGAATGTAGACGTTGTGACTGAGTGAGTGGCAGGCTGTCACAATATCTTCCATGCTGAGTGTCCGTGTGTATTCTGCCTGCCCGACAGGGCTGCATTGTGTAGCATTGAGTGTCCATGACTCACATCTGGTCTGTTTGGCTCTTGGGTCATCCAAGTATCCCTGCATGAGGCAGGTGTGATGTTGACTGCCCACTGTAACCTGGTGGAGTTTAATATATCTCAAGTGAGGCTATATGTGTACTAGTGTATGTGTATGCATCTGTATACATGGGAGTGTAAACTGTGAGTCTGGCCGAAGTATGTAAGATTTTGAGCCTGTGTCTCTGAGGCTTTCATGTACTTCCGTGGATCTGTGATTGTATGAACCTACACATGTGAGTGAGGTTGAATCTGAGGTTCTGGAAGATAAGAGGCTGAGGGCTTCCCATGGCCCTCTGTGACACTCCTGCTCCCCACAGCTGCTCTATCTGCTCACATTCTGGCTCCTCCTGCGTCAGTTTGTGAAGGAGAAGCTGCTGAAGAAGAAGAAGTTGCCTGCAGCGCTGCTGGAAGTCACCGTGGCAGACACAGGTGAGCGGGACGCAGGAGCCTCCACCCACACTGCCCTCTCTCTGCCTAGGCTGTCACTTCACCTTCTGTCCCACTCTGCAGAGCCCACACAGACCCAGACGCTACTGCGGAGCCTCGGGGAACTGGTCACAGGCATCTACGTCAAGTACTGGATCTACGTGTGCGCCGGCATGTTCATCGTGGTCAGCTTTGCTGGCCGCCTGGTTGTCTACAAAATTGTGTACATGTTCCTTTTCCTGTTGTGCCTCACGTTGTTCCAGGTGACCGTGGTGACGGGCAGGTAGGGCTCGTAAGTGGGGCTCTGTCCCTCACCTGCCCTGCTCACCAGCCACCACCCGCAGGTCTACTACACCCTGTGGAGGAAGCTGCTCCGCGTCTTCTGGTGGCTCGTGGTGGCCTATACGATGCTCGTGCTCATCGCAGTGTACACCTTCCAGTTCCAGGACTTCCCCACCTACTGGCGCAACCTCACGGGCTTCACGGATGAGCAGTGAGTAGGGGTAGCGCTGAGCACTCTTGGGGCTGTAACGGCTCCATCCTTGTCCCTGTCCCATGCTCGGACTCTCTCTGATCCTGTTCACAGTGGCTTCTGGGGCAGGGCAGAATGAGGGGCTGATGGATGGCACTCTCTTCTGCCAGGTTGGGCGACCTGGGCCTAGAGCAGTTCAGCGTGTCAGAGCTCTTTTCCAGCATCCTCATCCCTGGCTTCTTCCTGCTGGCCTGCATCCTGCAACTACACTACTTCCACAGACCGTTCATGCAGCTCACCGACCTGGAGCACGTGCCGCCACCAGGCACCCGCCGCCTTCGATGGGCTCACAGGTTTTCTGCCTTCGAGGGCCACGGGTGTTTTTGGTCTACGGGAACTGGGGATGACACTGGAGGCTGTGTCAACAGGGCTAGCAGACCGTCCTGAGCTTGAGCGGGAGCTATGAGGTGGCTTTAAGCCGTGGAGACCTGGCCTAGAGTTTACAGATGGACCAGTGGAGATGTTGTATGGGGACAGTGGCAGCCTTAGGGAAGGGAGAGCCAGGGACACGGGCAGGAAGTGACTCTTGGGCTTCCCCAGGCAGGATGCTGTGAGCGAGGCCCCTCTGCTTCAGCATCAGGAGGAAGAAGAAGTCTTCAGGGATGATGGGCAGAGCATGGATGGGCCCCACCAGGCCACACAGGTCCCCGAGGGTGAGTCTGGAGGGGGTGCGCAGAACACAGCCCCATAAGGCACACAGGGTGCTAAGAAGCATATCCCTGTTCAGTTCTGCCACCTCCTGGATATTGGTTTGAGGAAGGCAGGCCATATATATCCCTCTCCCTTGAATCTTGCCCCTCCTTGCTGAACCCCCCTCTCTCCACCACCCCTTTATTACTTCTCCCTTTCCCTTTTACTCCACTCCCTAAATCTCACAGAGCCTCCTCTTCCTTACTAAGCTTTCTCACTTCTATCTACCTCTTCGCCAAGGCCTATCCCGCCTCACTGAGCCCCACCTCCACAGGTACAGCCAGCAAGTGGGGCCTGGTGGCTGACCGGCTGCTGGACCTGGCAGCCAGCTTCTCCGCTGTCCTCACCCGAATCCAGGTGTTCGTGCGGCGCTTGCTAGAACTTCACATCTTCAAGCTGGTGGCACTCTACACTGTCTGGGTGGCCCTGAAAGAAGTGAGTGTCCCAGCCTGGGCCATTTCCTTGTCTGAAGCAGGGTTTTGTTGGTTGCTCTAGAGCCAGACCTGCTAGGTTATGACAGTCATCCTGGAGTCTAGTCCTGGTGCTGCCTGGTCTGCTCACTGCCATCTGTTCTCCACAGGTGTCTGTGATGAACCTGCTACTGGTGGTGTTGTGGGCCTTCGCCCTGCCCTATCCGCGCTTCCGGCCCATGGCCTCCTGCCTGTCCACTGTGTGGACCTGTATCATCATTGTATGCAAGATGCTCTATCAGCTCAAGATTGTCAACCCACATGAGTACTCCAGCAACTGCACTGAGGTACGGGCATGCGAGCATCCCTAGGGCTCAGGGGCCGCCTGAGGAGTTGCCCCAGTGACTCCTCATGGAATGTAGAGATGGGGCCAGGGACTCCTGCAGTGAGAGTAGAGGGGCCTCAAGACAGCTATGCCTAGATTCACCTGGCTTCATTCTTTCTATTTGGACATCTATTTATACCTCTGGCCTTGACCTGTCCCCTTCCACATCAAGGTGGCCCCAAGACTGATGGCCCTGTGAACCTCTGGTAGGGCAGCTATTGTCTACCTTGGACCCAACCTGGTGCTTCAGCTGTGGGATGGGCTTATGATAGCACCTACAGGGGTGGAGAGATGGCTCAGTGGTTAAGAGCACTGGCTGCTCTTCCAGAGGTCCTGAGTTCAATTCCCAGCAACCACATGGTAGCTCACAACCATCTATGATGGGATCCAATGCCCTTTTTGATGACAGCTACAGTGTCTCATATGCATAAAATAAGTAAATCTTTTAAAAAAAGATAGCACCTACAATCCCCACTTCATCCAGGTCAGGGATCTGGGGGCTCATGTTCACCCCTTCTTGCAGCCTTTCCCCAACAATACCAACTTGCAGCCCTTGGAGATCAACCAGTCTTTGCTGTACCGTGGCCCTGTTGACCCTGCCAACTGGTTTGGGGTGCGGAAGGGTTATCCCAATTTGGGCTATATCCAGGTGAGTGGGGACTAGCAGCCAGGGCAGATGGTCCTTGATGGTCCCCACTGACTTCTGACCCCCACTGACCCCTGGCCCCACCTTCACAGAACCACCTGCAGATCCTTCTGCTGCTGGTGTTTGAGGCCGTGGTGTACCGGCGCCAAGAGCACTACCGCCGGCAGCATCAGCGGGCCCCTCTGCCTGCCCAGGCTGTGTGTGTAGACGGCACCCGCCAAAGGCTGGACCAAGACCTGCTTAGCTGCCTCAAGTATTTCATCAACTTCTTCTTCTACAAATTCGGGCTGGAGGTGAGGCTGGGCGTCCTTTCGGCAGGAATGATAAGCAGGAGATTCCTCTGAGCATCTCTAATGATGCCCACGTACTGTAAACACAGCCCATCCTGAGGCTAGCCGAGAGGTCTAGCCCAGGAAGGTCAAGGAGGTTGGATTGAGTCCTCCCTGGCAGGGGTAGACCAAGGCTGGCCACTGTCTGAAGCTAAAGTCTTCCCCAGCCGTGGTTCCTCATCCCTGAGCCTTGGCTTCCTCTAAGTATGATGGAGATGTGTCTAGATTGCTGTCCTAGGTCTGGAAGACTGCTCCCCCCGCCCGCTCCCGTCCCCAGTAAAGATGAGCCACTCTATGGCCTCCGGGCAGGCAGGGCTGCTCTGAGCTCCCCTCTTACTTTTATATTCATCCCTTGTATCCCCTCTAGATCTGCTTCTTGATGGCCGTGAATGTGATCGGGCAGCGCATGAACTTCATGGTGATCTTACACGGCTGCTGGTTGGTGGCCATCCTTACACGCCGGCGCCGTGAAGCCATTGCCCGTCTCTGGCCCAATTACTGTCTGTTCCTCACACTGTTCCTGCTGTACCAGTACCTGCTGTGCCTGGGCATGCCTCCCGCACTGTGCATTGGTAAGCCACAGGCTTGGTATCTGTGGTTGCATAGAGACGCCTGGGCTGTTTCCTGTTCCCCCTTCTGACCTTTGCACAGCTCCACACCTACATTCTTGCCAAGGGACCCCGTTATATCCTCTGTAGCCTGAATATTGTCTCTGGACCACTTGAGCCACAGCTGTGATATTTCACACGGTCCTAAGTTGGCTTCCTGAAGGCAGAGTGATGCTATGCCCGCAGGGCTGCGGCCTCTCCTGACAGCCTATGGCAGCAGCATCCTTGTCAGGCATGTAGTCTGTAGTAAAATGGCACCAGCTCTTTTTGCAGCTGCTCTCAGTTTGGCCTTTCTTTCTCCTGTGTTCTCTTGTCTCTTTCATCTAGCCTATGACATTTCTGGACAGCCAGGTTGGTGGCTTTGCCACATGCCTTAAAGGTTGGATGTGCCTGGTTAAGCATGAGGAACTTTATGGGCACAGAGTTCATTGCGGTCCATGTGGTGGTGTCACGGGCCTGGTGTGGCCCATGACTGCCCATCTGACCTGTTCAAGCAAACTTGCCTGCCCACATCTGGGTGCTGCAGACACAGGGCCAACACAGGGTGACTGTCCACTGCTCCACAACGGCTTTTCTTTCCGTTCTCGTGTGTCTTCAGTCTTCTACTAGCTTCTCAGTGGGGGAGAGCTTGCATTTTTCAACTATGTATTTAAAGGTTTTTTTTTTTTTTTTAATCATCCTAAGGGTGGGGATGGAGCCCATGATTTACACAAATGTGCTCAGCAACTCACTTAAGCAAGTGCTCAGTCACCGAGCTACACCCTAGTCCCCGCTCTTTGCTTTAAACAAAGTGGAAAGTGTTTCGGGTCCTCAGATTGTCCTCCTGTCCCAGTTTGTGGCCATTCAGTAGACATCCCTGGCTCACCCACCTCTCTCTTCCAGCTGGGTGGTTCCTAGGGCTTTCCTTGTCCTCGTGTCCATGGTGAATGAACAGCCTTTCCTCCCTGTGAGATTGCCTGGGATATCCCACCTTATGTGGGTTGTGTACCTGGGACGGTTCCACACGTTTCTTAGAGGGCCCTGGCTCTTTTTTTTTTTTCTAAAGATTTATTTATTATTATAAATAAGTACAATGTAGCTGTCTTCAGACACACCAGAAGAGGGCATCAGATCTCATTACAGATGGTTGTGAGCCACCATGTGGTTGCTGGGATTTAACTGGAGACCTTCAGAAGAGCTGTTGGTACTCTTACCCACTGAGCCATCTCACCAGCCCCCAGGGCCCTGGATCTTGACAAGTATGCCCAACTCCACATGTCCCTTTGTGCAGATCTTTGAAGTCAAACTGCCCCCCACTTGGGCATCAGTCTATAATGTGCCCAGTTCAGTAATGTCACAGAGTGGAATGGTGCAGTCTGTCTCCGTTGCAATTAAAGAGTGCAGGAGAAATCCCTCAGTTGTGCTTTCTGTGAGAGGTTACGGCAGGGTCCTTGAGGTGTTCCTGCTCACTTAGGAGCCTCCCAGGTGTGGTTGCCGAGGCAACCACATCCAGGGTATATAGTAGTTGAAGGATATCTGGGTTAGTTCTCGCTTTATTTTATGTTTCATGCTATAAAATTGTATGAACCATAATTCATCCCAAACACTGGCATCTCCTTGGGAGGCACCTGCCCTGTCTCAGGTGAGGGTCAACACAGTCTTGCCCTCTGGCCCATCTGTGGGTTCCAACCTTATCCCTCCCATCCCTCCAAGCCTGGCGTAGTTTCTGCTTAGAGATCATGGCCTGTTAGAATCTCTGAATCTATGGGTCAGTGCCCCTGAGACTGAGAGAGTGATGTGAGAACGGGTTCTGATCACACTGGAATATGTGATACCATCGATGGCCTCTGGGGCTCCTGGCAGCAGAAGGAATGAGGACAGCTTTTGCCCTTTCTAATGTGCCCCCATCCATAGACTATCCATGGCGCTGGAGCAAGGCCATCCCCATGAATTCTGCTCTCATCAAGTGGCTGTACCTGCCTGACTTCTTCAGAGCCCCCAACTCCACCAACCTTATCAGTAAGTGCAACCCCATCCTTACCCCAGGGCACCTGTGGCAGGAGAGCTTAAGGACTCACAGGCAGGGTGGGGTGCTTGCTGGATACACAGGGACCTTTGTCTGGAACCAGCAAGAGGTCAGGTTGTTCAGGCGTTGACATTTGAGTGGCACTTTATTCCATAGGAGAGCCATGCCATCCTGCAGCCCCACCCAGATGGAACGGAAGGTCTGACCCTCATACACACAAAACATGTCCCAGAGTATGCACACACAATGATACGGACCTGTGTGTTCACAGGTGCGCACAGCAATGGCCTCAAAGGTGCAGGGAGATCCACTGCAGCCCACATTCCCTGACAAACCTGGTGTGTCCTCAGTAGGATGCCTTCCTATTTCCAGCTTTTATGTATAGACACTTTCTCAGTTGTGAAATGGGAAGAGTCCCTCAGTCCCTGACAGTACATTCCTCCTCCACCTCCTCCTCCTCCTCCTCCTCCTCCTCCTCCTTCTCTTCTTCCTCTTGAAAGCTGCATGCCCCACAACACCTTTCCTGTCCTGCAGGTGACTTCCTCCTGCTGCTTTGTGCCTCCCAGCAGTGGCAGGTGTTCTCTGCCGAGCGAACGGAGGAGTGGCAACGCATGGCCGGCATTAACACTGACCACCTGGAGCCCCTGCGTGGGGAACCCAACCCTATACCTAACTTCATCCACTGCAGGTAGGTCCTACACTGGCTACTCTGAAGCACTCGCTTAAGGGGCTGTAACCTCAGTGATGTCTGCCCTTGCCAGGTCCTATCTGGATATGCTGAAGGTGGCCGTCTTCCGTTACCTGTTCTGGCTGGTGCTTGTGGTGGTGTTTGTCACGGGGGCCACCCGCATCAGCATCTTCGGGCTGGGGTACCTGCTGGCCTGCTTCTACCTGCTGCTCTTCGGCACCACCCTGCTGCAGAAGGACACGCGAGCCCAACTTGTGCTGTGGGACTGCCTCATCCTCTATAACGTCACCGTAATCATCTCCAAGAATATGCTGTCGGTGAGCGGACCACCCACACGACACCCCCCACCCCCACCCTAGGGGCCCTGGGTTAACCTGCCCCCACTCCCGCCCCCAGCTCCTGTCCTGTGTCTTTGTGGAGCAAATGCAGAGCAACTTCTGCTGGGTCATCCAGCTCTTCAGTCTTGTATGCACAGTCAAAGGCTACTATGATCGTGAGTGGGCAAGGGATGTGGGTGAGGGGCAGGCTCAAGGAGAGCCACTGCTCTCCAGCTGCTGACCCCTAGCCAAGCTGGCCCTCTACCCCACAGCCAAAGAGATGATGACCAGGGACCGGGACTGCCTGCTGCCTGTGGAGGAGGCCGGGATCATCTGGGACAGTATCTGCTTCTTCTTCCTACTCTTGCAACGACGTATCTTTCTCAGCCACTACTTCCTGCATGTCAGCGCTGACCTGAAGGCCACGGCCCTGCAGGCTTCCAGGTCTGCCCAGCAGCTTCTCCTTGAGGTGGAGAAGTGTCCCCCATCCTCAGCAGGGGTTTCTTCTACAATAGCATCTCCACTTGATCCCATTACCTAAAGGGAGACCAGAGGACCCCTGGCAGCTTGGTATCATAAGGGTTGCCCTTATTGCCTATGGCTGGACACACTAGAAGGCAGTGTGGCCTCCAGTGGCCTGAGTGGCCCTCAGCTGGAGGGCTATGACATGGTATCACGCTCGCAGCAGAGGTCTCTGCCCCTGGAGCTAAACTTAGGGTCAGCAGCTTCACCTACCTACCCCAGAGTCACCACCCGATGTTCTTTTCTGGGATGGTTTTCTGCCCCAGAGAAAGAGGTGACAGATGTGTCTTCTCTCAGCTGCCGGTGGCAGGTGTCTCCCTGCACGTGCCTCAGTGTGAGGAAGAGGGGCAGGCAGGCTCTCTAGGCACTGGGGTTGAGCCCAGGGACACCCAGAGGTAGAGAAAGCACATGCATCTGAGATAAGTGCTAAGGTTTTGCTCTTCCCTGCAGGGGCTTTGCCCTCTACAATGCAGCCAACCTGAAGAGCATCAACTTCCACCGCCAGATTGAGGAGAAGTCCCTGGCCCAGCTGAAAAGACAGTAAGTAGGTGTTACCTGGGCTAGGGACCCTATGACTCTTCCGGCCAGCCTGGCACTCAGAGCTCCTCCCTACTTGCAGGATGAAGCGCATCCGTGCCAAACAGGAGAAGTACAGGCAGAGCCAGGCAAGCCGTGGCCAATTCCAGTCCACAGGCCCTCAGGATCCCAGCCAGGAACCAGGTAAGTGTGGACGGAACTCCCCATCTCAGAGGGTGTACCCTAGACACCACACACACACACACACACACACACACACACACACACACATACACACACACACACAACTACATTCAGGTATGTGTACTGCTAAAGTCTTCCTGTACCTGTGCAAGTGGTATATCACAGGGTCCCACTCCTTTGTCCTGTGCTACATGTAAGTGATGTGCCACGGGACCCTGCCCCAAGTCCTGTGCCATGTGGTGTGTTCCCCCTTTGTCCCTGTAGGCCATATGGCCACCCGGGACTGTCTACCTGCACTTGTGTCCCCTCTGAGACATGTGGCATCACATGGAACCTTGCCACTGCAGGAGTCCTGTGTCTGTTTCTGTCCCTGCCACGTGTCCTTGTGCCCAAGACAGGCTGCCCTCACGACCTCCCCTGCTTGTTCACGCTTGCCTTGCCCCTCCACAGGGCCTGACAGCCCAGGGGGCTCCTCTCCGCCACGGAGACAGTGGTGGCGCCCCTGGCTGGACCACGCCACAGGTACCCTGCCTTGACCCCTCTGTATTCCCGCTGTTGACCCTCCTGCCTACTAGCTTCACCTACTAGCTTCACCTTGTCCTGTCTGGTCGTGTCAGGCCCTCTAACCTGTGCATGGTTCTCTGTTCTGTGCATGGACTACCTTCCCCATCCTGCTGAAACCTGCATGGGATGGTCCTAGTGGGAAGGGTGGCACTCAAGCAAGAGCATGTGGGTGGGAGATGCTGAGCAGGGGCATCATTCTTAATGATGGGTTTGCTACCACCCAACTCAAAACTAAACATAGGAACTCCAGAACTTTTGAGGGTCCTGCCATGGAGACTGGCTCTCACTCATACATACTCTTTCTTACCCCTGCTGACTATAGTCATCCACTCTGGAGACTACTTCCTCTTTGAGTCAGATAGCGAGGAAGAAGAGGAGGCCCTACCTGAGGACGCCAGGCCTGCAGCTCAGAGTGCCTTCCAGGTGAGGTGGAGCCATGCCTTCCTGCTCTGTCTATGGAGTTCTGAGCGGGGCAGTGTACAGGAACAGATATCCAAGGGCCATGGGATCCAGCTCCTATATGTCAGGAAGTCTACCTGGCCCAGGCAGCTAGGGGTACAGGCTGTGATGTGAGGGTCACAGGTCACCAATTGCCCCTCTGCTCTCTCACCCTCCTCCTTACCTAATGGGCTCTATGCCTAGTCTAAGAGAAAGGCCGTGTGTGCCTACTGGAAACTTCTATCATGGGACCAGGAGAAGACCTTGTCCATCTTTGAGGCCCTGGCACTGGTCATGCTGGACAGCTGCGTGTCTGTCTCTGGAGCCCATTTCCAGAGAGTACTTGGGGAACTAGAGATCCGCAGTTGGGGAGAGCAGGATCTGGTCCGTGGCTGGCCATTTCTAGTATATGGCTGGCCCGTCGTCATCTTCCTTGGGAGGGGACCATGATGCCAGGCTGAATGGGCATTTCAGCTAGAGATGCCAGAATCCTAACCAAGAAATCTGACTGGCAGATGGCATACCAGGCATGGGTAACCAACGCCCAGACAGTGCTGAGGCAGCGTCGGGAACGGGCACGGCAGGACCGGGCCGAGCAGCTGGCTTCTGGTGAGTTGTGTTTGGGAGTTTCAGTAGGAGAGCTGTAGGTCTACCTGATACTGATTATGTCTGACTGTATCATAGGAGGTGACTTGAACCCAGATGTGGAGCCAGTAGACGTCCCAGAGGATGAGATGGCAGGTATGTGTGCTTGCTGGGAAGGGGACAGAGGGCTGAGGGCTCTTATGGTTGGCTAGCCAACCCTCCAGTACCATCTTGCCATCTCTGTAGGTCGAAGCCACGTGATGCAGCGGGTGCTGAACACCATGCAGTTCCTGTGGGTGCTAGGCCAGGCCACAGTAGATGGGCTGACACGCTGGCTGTGTGCATTCACGAAGCACCACCGCACCATGAGCGATGTGCTGTGTGCAGAGCGCTACCTGCTCACCCAGGAGCTTCTTCGGGTAAGAGCCACTTGGGCCAAGCCCTTGCTATACTTCATCCCTATTGCTACCTGCTGAGCCCATGTGGAACAGAGCTGGGCCAATCCCAGAGGCCTGAGAGCTTCTCCATCCTCCCTGCAGGGTGGAGAGGTGCACCGGGGGGTGTTAGACCAGCTTTATGTGAGTGAGGATGAGAACACACTGTCAGGTCCCATGGAGACCAAGGATGGACCCAGCACAGCCTCAAGGTCAGTGCAGGGCCCAAGGGGCTGGGGTGAGTAGGGGTCCCCAGGAGGAGCCATCAGAGCACAGCACTGTTCTGTCTCCATTACTCCTTGTCCTCCCGGCACCAGTCCTCCACCCTTCCCTCTTGTAACCTTTTCTCCCACAGTGGGCTGGGAACTGAAGAGCCTTTTAGTAGCGTGACAGATGACACCAGCAGCCCCCTGAGCACAGGCTATAACACCCGCAGTGGCAGTGAGGAGATTGTCACCGATGCTGGGGACCTCCAGGCTGGGACCTCCCTGCATGGCTCCCAAGAGCTTTTAGCCAATGCTCGTACCAGGATGCGCACAGCCAGTGAGCTGCTGCTGGACAGGTGGGACAGGACTAGGCTGTGTGCAGGTTTTCAAGGGAATTTTCCTGGGCAGGAAGCCAAGGGGAAAAAGCTGGGTGAGGGAGGTAGGAGCTGGCTAGGCCCAGGCCTGAGATCAGAGTCTGTCTATTGCCATGGCTGTGGGCAAGGCTCTGCACCCTAGGGGTGCTCTTGGCTCTTGCCCCCAAACTCCTTTGGTCCTGCGGTAGGCGCCTGCATATCCCTGAGCTGGAGGAGGCCGAGCAGTTTAAAGCACAGCAGGGCCGGACGCTGCGGCTGCTCAGAGCCATGTACCAGTGTGTGGCGGCGCACTCGGAGCTGCTCTGTTACTTCATCATCATCCTTAACCACATGGTGACAGCCTCAGCTGCTTCCCTGGTGCTGCCTGTGCTCATGTTCCTGTGGGCCATGCTGACCATCCCGAGGCCTAGCAAGCGCTTCTGGATGACAGCTATTGTCTTCACCGAGGTGGGTAGCAGCAGCTTGTAGGGTGGGGGCTGGGCCACATGGCCCATGCTGAGTGCCCTGTCCTGCAGGTCATGGTGGTCACCAAATACCTGTTCCAGTTCGGCTTCTTCCCCTGGAACAGCTACATTGTGCTGCGGCGCTATGAGAATAAGCCCTACTTCCCTCCGCGCATCCTGGGCCTTGAGAAAACGGACAGCTATATCAAGTATGACCTGGTGCAGCTCATGGCCCTCTTCTTCCACCGCTCGCAGCTACTGGTGAGCCCGCCAGCCAGTGCAGGGATGGCAGGGCTGCCTTGGCAACTCCAGGCATTCCTGAACCCAATCGCCTAGTCTGGTCTCAGCATGACCTGGGTCAGGCTCCTCACCAACCCATATCCTCTATAGTGTTATGGCCTCTGGGACCATGAGGAGGATCGTTTCCCCAAGGACCATCGCAGGAATAGCGAGAAGGACCAGGAGGCCGAGGAAGAGCCAGAAGCTAAGCTAGAATCGCAGCCTGAGATGGGCACTGGGCATCCCAAGGAGCCGGTGTTGGCTGGTACTCCCAGGGACCACATCCAAGGAAAAGGAAGTGTTAGATCCAAGGATGAGATCCAAGATCCCCCAGAGGACCTTAAGCCCCAACACACGAGGCACATCAGCATACGCTTCAGGAGGAGGAAGGAGACTTCAGAGCCCAAAGGAACAGCAGTCATGGGTGAGAGCCCAGGCTAGATCCCTGCCATGTTACTGGGAGGGAAGGAGACACAGATGACCCCTCAGTTGGAGATGGCCAGCCCAGCACAGGGACAACCCACTGGGAAGAGACAGCCTACACAATTGCTCAGTGCTCTCCCTGTATCCATCCTTGGAGTTGTCCCTACACCCTGGATGAGTATATACGGGCTGAAGTCTCGAGGCCAACCAAGGAGAGGACACAGTAGCAGTTGCCTCTCTCTGGTAACTCTGGGAAGTTTTCTGTGCTGTTCATGATGTGGGGTGAGGTCAGCCTGTTGGAGTGGATACCCAGTCCCTGGTGGGCTCAGTGGCACTTCCCCGGACATAAATACCCACAGAGGCTGAGCACGAGGAGAGAGAGGAAGGAAAAGAAGCTGCAGGGAGAAAGAGGCCACGTCACACTAGAGAAAGGTTGAAGGTTCGGGAGACAATGAAGGCAGCTGGGCGCCGTCTGCAGAGCTTCTGTCTATCACTGTGAGTAGCCTGGCTAGGAACAGGAGGGGTGTTGGGGCAAGAAGGTAGTCCCCAGATCTATACCCTCTGAGGGCTTTCCATCCACAGGGCCCAGAGCTTTTACCAACCCTTGCGGCGTTTCTTCCATGACATTCTGCACACCAAGTACCGGGCGGCCACCGATGTCTATGCCCTCATGTTCCTGGCCGACATTGTCGACATCATCATCATCATCTTCGGTTTTTGGGCTTTTGGGGTAAGTTGGGACCTGGGACCCCAGAGTGGATGACTGGCCTCCAGGTCTTTGGAGTGCATGGGCTTAGGACCCTGAGGTGTACTGCGGCTCCATCTCCCCAACCTGTACCTTCTGCTACAGAAACACTCTGCAGCCACGGACATCGCATCCTCACTGTCAGATGACCAGGTGCCACAGGCCTTCCTGTTCATGCTGCTGGTCCAGTTCGGCACCATGGTCATCGACCGTGCCCTCTACCTGCGTAAGACTGTACTGGGCAAGCTGGCCTTTCAGGTGGTCCTGGTGGTAGCCATTCACCTCTGGATGTTCTTCATCTTACCAGCTGTCACTGAGAGGTAGGTGATGTTAGGCACTGCAAGTTGGGGCCTCAGTCTGTCCTGAGGTACTGTATGTATTCTCTGGGTGTGGCACAGCTCTGGTTGGCCTCCAGAACCATTTGTCATGTTCACCTTCCCTGACACCCTGTCCTGTCCCATCCAGGATGTTCAGCCAGAATGCGGTGGCACAGCTGTGGTACTTCGTGAAGTGCATTTACTTTGCCCTGTCCGCCTACCAGATCCGCTGTGGCTACCCCACCCGTATCTTGGGCAACTTCCTCACCAAGAAGTACAACCATCTAAACCTCTTCCTTTTCCAGGGGTGAGTGTGGTCTGCCTAGGGATCATGAAGAGCAGTCAGAAGCCATTGCAGGCTGTCCCTGCTGATGGAACCCTGGCCTTGGCAGGTTCCGTCTAGTGCCATTCCTGGTGGAGCTGCGGGCTGTCATGGACTGGGTATGGACCGACACCACGCTGTCCCTGTCCAACTGGATGTGTGTGGAGGACATCTATGCCAACATCTTTATCATCAAGTGCAGCCGAGAGACAGAGAAGGTGCTGGGGCAGAGGGGATGGATGGGTACTTCTTGGGAATTCACAACCTGAATGCACAGCAGCTCAGGGAAGGGAGCTTTCTAGGACTCTTGTGGACGGCAACTGGGCCATTGGGTTTGGGTGGAAGGGACTATTAGCTGTTTGTTACAAGGACTGTTTTGTGGTTTAGTATATTCACAAAGGACATGTGCTCACCACTGCAGCCAGCTTTAGGCCATCACCTCATGTCCTAATGCCCAAGGAGGACATTTAAGACATGTCTTCTTTATTGCTCTCCATCTCCACTCCACCCTTGGTGGTCTATAGTCTCCTTGCTGTGAGTTTGCCTGTTTGCTTACACAGAACCATTTGGTACCAGGCTTCCTTGCCTTAGCAGTGCCCCTCCACCTAGCAATGCTCCCAAGATCCTTCCTTGTAGCAGGTCAATACTCCCACTTAAAGCCACCTAATCGATCCTGTGCAGTGCAGAACCCCTGACGTGTCTGCCGCTTTTCCGTGGACGGACTGCTGCTGTTCTCACTGTGTCGCCCTACACGTGGCACGTGTGAGGTCACTGTCCAGTGAGGAACAATGCTCAGATCATACCCTGCATGTACTGAGGTCAACTGTTCCATTTGAAAGCTTAGCATGTCTATGTGCATGGGTCTGTGCACGCATGCAGGTGCCCACGGGAGCCAGAAGAGGGCGCCAGATGCCCTGGAGCTGGAGGTACAGGCAGCTGTAATCCACCCAACATGACTTCTGGAAACTGAACTCTGATCCCTAGCAAAGCAGTGCGTTCTTACGGTCACTTCTGAAACATTAGTTTTTAAAATATTCTTCCCTTTCGTGCCCACTTCTGGTGTTCCCCAAGCATCCTGGCCATGTCTAAGGTGGTCACACCAAGCTCTCTGCTCCAATGACCCTGCCTGCAGCTGTTTAGAAAGTAGGCTCCCTTCCACTTTGTGAGTGTGGCATGTAGCTAATGTCCCAGCCCACCACACTGAAGGTTATTTCTGGATCTCAGGCCTATTCGGTGACATCAGCTTGAGGCTTAGAGCCTGTGGCTAAGAGCCTGGGAGGGTAACCCGTGTCTCCCTTCCAGAAATACCCCCAGCCCAAGGGACAGAAGAAGAAGAAAATCGTCAAGTACGGTATGGGAGGTCTCATCATCCTCTTCCTCATCGCCATCATTTGGTTCCCTCTGCTCTTCATGTCACTGATCCGCTCTGTGGTCGGTGTCGTCAACCAGCCCATTGATGTCACTGTCACCCTCAAGTTAGGCGGCTACGAGGTGAGTAGCTGGCCACCAGCCCACCCAGTCCTCTCAGGGCTCTGTGCTAACTATACTTCCGTCCCCAGCCACTGTTCACCATGAGCGCCCAGCAGCCGTCCATAGTGCCGTTCACACCCCAGGCCTATGAGGAGCTGTCCCAGCAGTTTGACCCCTACCCAGTAAGTAACCTGCACTGGACCCACGTGGTGTGAGGTGAGCTGGCAGGGGGAAAGTGGCCTGCTGCCCCTAACTGAGCATGCCCCACACAGCTAGCCATGCAGTTTATTAGCCAGTACAGTCCTGAGGACATCGTCACCGCACAGATCGAGGGCAGCTCGGGGGCACTGTGGCGCATCAGCCCACCCAGCCGGGCCCAGATGAAGCAGGAGCTCTATAACGGCACAGCCGACATCACACTTCGCTTCACCTGGAATTTCCAAAGGTGGGTCCTGTTCTGATGAGGGTCTGGGGGACACCCCACACCACCTAACACTGCCTGCTCTCCAGGGACGTGGCCAAGGGTGGCACTGTGGAGTATACCAACGAGAAGCACACCTTGGAGCTGGCCCCCAACAGTACAGCACGAAGACAGCTGGCCCAACTGCTCGAGGGCAGACCTGACCAGTCAGTGTGAGTGGGGGCCACTGTGGGGCATGTGGGCTGGAGGGTGCAGATGCCCCTGACCTGCTGACTCCTCCCACAGGGCCCAACTGCTCGAGGGCAGGCCTGACCAGTCAGTGTGAGTGGGGGCCACTGTAGGGCATGTGGGCTGGAGGGCGAAGATGCCCCTGACTTGCTGACTCCTCCCACAGGGTCATTCCCCACCTCTTCCCCAAGTACATTCGTGCTCCCAATGGGCCTGAAGCCAACCCTGTGAAGCAGCTGCAGCCAGGTGAGTGTGGGAGTGGGGTACAGGGATACAACCTAGGCCGGGGACGGGCTGGAGCCTGACTCTAACCACCCTACTCGACTCAGATGAGGAAGAGGACTACCTTGGTGTGCGCATCCAGCTGCGGAGGGAGCAAGTAGGCACCGGGGCCTCTGGGGAGCAAGCCGGCACAAAGGCCTCCGACTTCCTCGAGTGGTGGGTGATCGAGCTGCAGGACTGCCAGGCAGACTGCAACCTGCTGCCCATGGTCATCTTCAGTGACAAGGTCAGCCCACCTAGCCTGGGCTTCCTGGCTGGCTACGGGTGAGTACTACAGAGGGATCTCCGAGAGCCCCAGGAGAGTCAAGTGGTCCCGGCTCACACACCTGCCTCTCCTGCCTGTCAGGATTGTGGGGCTGTACGTGTCCATCGTGCTGGTGGTCGGCAAGTTTGTAAGGGGCTTCTTCAGTGAGATCTCACACTCCATCATGTTCGAGGAGCTGCCGTGTGTGGACCGCATCCTCAAGCTGTGCCAGGACATCTTCTTGGTGCGGGAGACCCGGGAGCTGGAGCTGGAGGAGGAGCTGTATGCCAAGCTCATATTCCTATACCGATCGCCAGAGACCATGATCAAGTGGACACGCGAGAGGGAGTAGGAGCCCAGCCCCTGGGCACCGGGAATGAAGGAGCTGCCCCAGGGCAGCATGGCCACCAGGGCTGGCAGAGCTCCTTGGGTTAGAGCGTGGCTGCCCGAGGCATGAGCTGCGACACGTCCTGGCCTACATAAGCCCTGATGATGCTGCTGTCAAAGGGACGCTGCGTCCCTGCCAGTTGGGCTGGGGCCCAGTGTAGCCTAGGGCTAGCCACACTGGGCCTGGGGGCCTGGCTCTCCCTTCCCACAAGTACTGTAGGGTTTTCTAAGTAAAACATTTTTATTTATACAAATGGACCGTCACAGACCAATCCCTTTGTCCTCGCCTTCCTGCTTCATGACTTCGCATGACTCAGCTCTGTTTTCCTCTTTCTCCTCATCTGTAATCAGATACTCCTGGATTTCCTCAGAGATCGAGCCCCTGTAGGAGAGTGCAGTGAGAACCAGTCCTAGGGTTGTCCCCAGAGGTCTCCCCAAAGAGCAGGCATTACCTCTGGCTGCGGAGCTGAGCCTCAGCCAGGACGTAGGGTGGCAGTGGGTCCAGGGAAGGCTACAAGAGATAGAGTGTGAGAAGCCATGGGACCATGGGGATAGCTCACAGGGACAGATGGACAGCCACTCACCAGGTCCTTCATGTTCACCCGGCAGCTGTAACATAACTGCTCTGTGATGCAGGTCCATGCATCCCCCCTGTGGAAGCAGAACTGGACTTGTGTGCCTGGTCTCACTCTGAACTGTTTAAGGACACCATCTTTCTCCCCCTCAACCCTGCTCACAGGGCAGGACACAGGCAGGGTCTTACCTCTTGCCGACTGCCCTATGGCAGCTCTGGGCCTGACCCTCCCCTGCACCACAGGAGGGCCGGGTAGGCATCCCAGCCTCAGTAGTCAGCATCTGGGAGAGATGTGAGGAGGACTGAGCCCCAAAGGCCGTGGCACTGTCTGCAACAGAGAGGGGCTGAGGGGACCCTGGGGCAGTCAAATAACTACCCCACAGCACTCTAGGAAGGCCCTGCACGCACCAGCATTGTCAATGTCCAGGGCACACATGCAGAGGAGGCAGCTGGGGCCTGAGGAGCCAGTGGCACAGCCCTCCCGGGGAGCTTTGACCAACTTCTCACTTGTCCTGTGGACAGGTGCGTAGGCAAACAAGGCTGGGTAACAAGCAGCATCAAGCTCAACAGCACCCCAGGGCCCACACACCTGTACAACAGCACCCCAGGGCTCACACACACCTGTACAACAGCACCCCAGAGCTCACACACACCTGTACAACAGCACCCCAGGGCTCACATACACCTGTACAACAGCACCCCAGGGCTCACACACACCTGTACAGCAGCACCCAAGGGCACACACACCTGTACACGGTGCTAACTGTAGAGGGGAACAGAGTCTGCAGCCTTAAGATAAAGGCCTCCATCAGCCGGTGGATGCTAGCCTTTTCTGGAGCCTAGGGACAATCAGATGGGGGACTTCAGAAGGGCCCAGGGGGACTTAAAACAAGTACCATGGGCTTCACGTGGCCAGCACTGAAATCAGCACAGGACTCACACAGTCTCATCTTGCCACCCTTTCACCTCAGGGACAGACCCTCTCCCCCCAAGCCACTTCCTTAGTCAGCCTGCTTTTCCAGATTCAGGTCATGCTTGAAGGAGCCTTGGAAACATGGATAACACTATTGGCCTTTTCAGAGGCTGGGTGGCAGGTGCTAAAGTCACAGAGAACCAGCTAGGTCCTCAAGGGCAGCCCTAGGGGAGGAAGGGCTGAAGCTGCCAGGTAAGGATTTGAGGCCCTGATGATGCACTGGGGATTTCTGACTCTGTGGAGAGGATGCCCCCAACCAGCCCACGTAGTTCTCCTCCAAAGGCCCACCTTGGTATCAATGGCTGGTGTGAAGACTGAGGGGACTCCAAACAGGTGGTTGTAGAAGGCCACTTCCTTCAGTGTGTGGTCCCGCATGGGCCTCACCAACACCACATCCCCATGTCGCTCATCTGAGAAGCCCTGGAAAGCAGATGCCGTGTGGCTCAAATCCTAGCAATACGGCCTCCTACTGCCACCACCATCTATGCTTAGGTCCCAGGCCTCTCCATTTGGAAGACCCCAGGATATCCCAAAGGTGCCTTCAAACAGAGGAGGCCAAAGAGTCAAGGGACACCCTGGCCTCTAGACCCTGCATACCGTGTCCCAGGCGAGGAAGGCGCCTCTCCCCAGGGCCAGGTTGGTCATAAGCTTGATGGCCAGGCGGGTGCAGCTCTCCCCTGTCATCACCTTGCAGTAGCCATGGGTTCGGGCTACATGCACAGTCAGGTGGGTCCTGGGATGGGGTAAATTACAGGAGCTGGAGCTGGAGCCCCTTCCACAAGTTAGGCAGGGCTAGCAGCAATGTGCTCACCTCAGGGTCTGTAGAAGCTCCTCTTTGGCTGTCAGTGTCTTTATGGAGTTGAACAACCTAGACAAGGCCTCAGTCTGAGCAGCTTTGGGGTACCCAGCCGTGCTTGGGGGCTCCTGGCTGTGGGGTGGATGCAGCTGATCCTCTCCCTGAGCCGGGCTGGCACAGGCCTCAGCCCCCAGCACATGCTGCTGCTGCAGGAAGCTGTCCACAGCTGCCTTGTAGGCCTCCTCTGTCCCTGCTGGCTGCTGGGAAGCACAGCATAGCACTGATGGTGGCAAGCTGAACACCTTGCAGGATGAAAGAAGGGGCACTGAGTCCAAGGCCCACGGAGCCTGGCAGGTATTCCCTCCAAGGTCACCACAGGACCCCTTACCAAGGGCAGACCCACCTACCTCTTCTAAGGCAACCACATGCCACGGGAAGCCAATGTTCTTCAGGATCCGCTTCACCTCAGCCACCGTCTTCTCTCTGTCCTCTGAGCTCTGGCCACAGGCTGCTCCCTCTGTGAAACCCAGTGAGACGCATGTATGTAGGTTTCACGAAGGAAGAGCCTGATGGGACAGGCTAAGGAGGTCAGTGCCACACACAAAAGTCCCACTGGATCCGCTCTGTAAGAGCAGGACTGGCCTTTTCTTTGGGGTGCTTTCAGACAGGCTCCCCTCACAGCTAAAGAAACTTTCTGCCCCGAAGACCAGCTCTAAGTCACCTTCTTCAACCATGGGCCCTTCAAAACAATTAGGAAACCACCTCTGTCCCCAGCCTGTCCCCTGGAAAGCTTGTGGGGTTCACGCATTTCTGGGGACTGGGTAGAGGAGTGGCCACACGTACCATCAACATAGATGACTCCTGGCACGAAGCGTAGCCGTTTTGCAGAGTCCTGACTCAGGCCCTAGAAGGGAAGTGTCAGAACTCAGCTCTGACCCAAAGCACTTCTCTGACTTCAGACTATCCAGGCAGCAGACCACACGGTCTAGGTCTTCCCTCCTCACAGGGGTGTGTGGAGGGCCAAGTCTTCCCTCCTGTATGAGGGAAGGCATGTCCTATCTGTACCAGAACTTCAGAACTTCCCCCAACCTCAGCCTGTCTCTGACACCTAAGCCGCCCGAGACAGCACTGAGCCACGGGGGCGCTTTACCATCTGCTGGGCACCCCAGAATCCTCGGAAAGTGTTTTGGAACATAAGAACTGAGGTGACGATATGTGGAGAGCAGGGGCAGAGTCTCCCAAGAGAAGTGGTGTCAGACACTGACAAATGGCTTCACAGTGAGCTCTCACCTCCACTTGTGTAGGTCTAGGGGACCCGTAGGTGAGACAAAAGCCACTAAGTACCACACTGGAGCAGCACTGTCACTGACACCTATCCTACCCAGACAGCCTCTCCACTGGCCCCTCTAGCTGGTACCCCACAGTGAAAGGGCAGGTAGGCCCCTGTTCTGCGCAGGGCCCCTCAAGGAAACCCTGTATCCCTCTGCAGGTTCAGACATGCTTAGCTTGAGTCCCCGATCCATCTGCCTCACTCCCTCACTTCTACCTACGCTGCTTCTCTCATCCCTTCGTGGCAAATACTTCTCTCTGTTCATGGTCAGGGTTAGCCAATCTTTAACACTGTGTCCTAACAAATAAAACTAAACGGGGCGTTGCCCGGGACCCTGCATAGGGTTCTGGATTGCACGCTGCTGAATATACCCAAGACATCCTAAAGGTGTCTCAGCTGGAGTAGGGGTGCTGTCTAGTGTCAACCAGTAGCTTCGTCGTATAGGCTGAGGAAGGAGGCCCCTGCTAATTCAATCCAGAAACCTACGCCCACAAGATGGTGTAGATGTACCTCAAGAACTTGCCAGACCATGGAGCTGGACGAAGGCCCCCCAGACCAGGACAAGAGCACCTGGGGGTAGGGAGAAAGCATCAGCAAGGACATGCATCTTCAACATGAGCATGTCTCATCTCGTCGTCCATTTCTTGGACAGCCCCCAGACACTAAGTCTACCCTCAAAGTCCAGAGACAGTAGGCCAGCTGAAGAAATGAGCATAAAGGAAAACAGCAGGGCTGACAGCCAAGCACCCAGGCCCCATAGGTACCTTCTCGCCAGGAAAGATGACCCGGTTTTTCCCAAGCATGGCTCTGAATTTGTGGACATAGAATGCCTTGAAACAATCCCTGTAACACAGAAGCAAAGGGAGGCTGGCTGCACCTGCCCAAGAGATTGTGGGATTTTGTTTGACAGGGTCTCTCTGTAGCCCAAGCTGACTTCAAGTCAGAGGTAATTCTGTCAGGGAATCTGTAGTATTGAATTGGCAGGTGAGTCTAGTTTAGATGACAAGGGTCGTTACCAGTGGTTCCCACCACTACTTATGGTTAGGGCCAACGGGACAAGCACGTACAAAGTAACCGCGCCTTTACAAGAAAAAAAAGCAAGCCTGGAAAAGGGAGGAGGCTGCCAAAATCTCACCTGCAGAAGGCATCTCCCGCTCGTATTACTACCACCGGCAGGCCTTCTGCGCACTTCACACATTTCTGCTCCCGGCTGTGAAAGAATAAGAACATACATGGCATATTCTCCAACCACTGCGGGCTTGGGGGAGTCAGTGTCTCGCTTCCCGGCCCGAGCTGGCGGAGGAAGCGCCAGGCTCACATGCCAGGGCCTATGTTTAGTTCTAGCTGCCGACTCACAGCAGCCCTGGAACTCAGGTTGGAGGCTGCGAGGACCGAAGGGGACTGTCCCCGGCCTGGTGGTAGAAGGTTCTTACCTCGGCCGCGGAACGGGCGGAGGCTCCCGCTGCGCCGGCCCCGCGTAATCCTCACCGGCCTGACACATGGAGGGGCTGGTCCCGGACTGCGGTAGCAGAGAGCCGGCGCGCCGAGATGACATCACCGCAAGCGGGCGCTGTGGTGACGTAACACGGGGGGGCTGAGCGGTGACGCCAGCGCGGCGCCGTCGCGGCAGTGACGCCGGTCTGCCGGCCTGGATAGGGGGCGGCGGCGGCGGCCTGCCCGGGGATGGCGATGTTCCGCAGCTTGGTGGCCTCGGCGCAGCAGCGGCAGCCGCCGGCTGGGCCCGCGGGCGGCGACAGCGGACTGGAAGCGCAGTTCACCTGTCCCATCTGCCTGGAGGTGTACCATCGGCCAGTGGCCATCGGCAGCTGCGGCCACACGTGAGAGCGCGCGCCGGGAGCCCGCGGGAGGGGGGTCCGGGCCCGGGTCGTGGCTGACGGCCGAACGGGGACGTGGGGAAGCAGTCCCTGTTCCTTACCTAACGGCCGCTCGCGCGCCCTGCACCCGCCCCGGCCCCGCGCGTTGCCAACGGCCGCCGGCTGCTTCGAGGGCGGTGGACGCGGCCGCTGCGCCGAGCGCAGGGGTCCGGGCTTGCAGAGATCGGGCGGGCCGTTGAAAATAAACAACTTGTGGCTTTTGCAACCCACTCTATTCCACCCTATGTCTGCTCGTTTTGACTGTCAAGGAAATGAGTTCCCTAAAGTTAGGAGAGGGACTCGTTTGGAGCCTGGTGTTTTGTTTTGGAGGACTTGGCCTATTCTGAGCATGAAGCTTCCAGGTAGCAGGGCCTAAAGGGACCTAGACACCAAGCACTTCCTTAGGTGCCCAGCTGAGCCAAGACCTCCCCCAATCTGGCTCCTCCTCCTCCCGTGTTTCAGGAGCAGAAACTTGAGGATGTGACTCTTCGCGAGAGGGAGCGGTACTCAGGGCCTTCGTAGCCCCAGCCTGGTTGGGAGGGAGCCAAGATAGAACGTCTGCTCCATGACCTCCCCACAGTACAGCTCTTGAGATTAGCCGATGGAGAAAGGGCAGGAGGACTTCTCAGCAGAGGGCCACCAGCTGAGGTGGTGGGGCTCTCCGCTGCTTGGAGCTGGACAAGGTGCACCCAGATTGGTGGGAGGCATTTTGCAAACAGAGGCAGCTGATTTTGGAGGCTCTAATGCAGAGGGAACTGGAACCGCTTGGGTAGGCGTGTGCCTACTAGTCATACAGGGAGGTGGCAGAGACCTTGTCTCCATCCAGAGCTGCCTTCACTTTCCCTGCCCCCTGTGTCAGGCTGAACAGAACTGGATCCCTCTGAGTGAGCTGCTAGGTTGTCTTGTAAGAACACAGCTAGCTCCTGCTCCGTCTAGTGCTCCTGTGACATTCTAGCAGGAAGCCTTTGATCAGGACCCCCCCTTTTTTTTTTGTATGCACGCAGGAGTGGGCGTTTTACGGTGTGTTCTGTGAGGTGGTGTTTTTTAAAGAAGTCCCTTCACTCTGTGCACACAGGCCACTGCGTTCTTCAGTTTGCTAATATTCACCCATCAGTACGTGTTGTCCTCCTGGCCAGGTAGAACACAGGATTGAAAAGCATCTTTCCTGTGAACCTGTTCCTATTGCTGCTCCTGCAGGCTTTTGTCCGGACAGCTTCACCTGTCCTGCAGGTGGTCCTGCTTTCTTTGCTGGTTCCGTTTCCCCAGCTGTTTAATCCTACCTTTAATTTGCAGTGTCTGTTGGGTGTAGCCCGTGTTCAAATAAATGTGAGGGGTATGCTTTTCCATCACCTTTTAAAATTTCACCGACTCCTCCTGTCTTTGAGCCACCTGACCAGAAACTGTTTCCTTCTTGAAGTTTTCTTGTGAGTAGAACCCTACAGAAGTGCCTGGACAAGAGAGGGAGAGGAAGTGGAAAAGCTTTGAGGTTGCAGAGACAGGCAGGGGGCCTGGCAGTGGGGCCAGTTTAGAGCTGTGCTCCAGGAACCACCCCAAGACCACAGAGGAGCAGTCTTGAAAGTAGAATGGGGATCATCTTGAGACTTCAAGAACCAACTTTGCCTGAGGTGACTGAATGTTTGCCTAGCCAAGAACACAGGAAGGGGTGATACAGTGGGCGGGCGCTCTCTCCCACATTTATCCCCTCAGTTTCATCACTTGGTGGAGAAGCTGCCCAGCACCCGCCTCTGTAGATGCAGGCAGGAACTCTCTGTGGGAGAAGTGTGGTCTGGAAACTAGGCCAAGAGCTGTGCCCCATGTTTTGTTCTCCTTCCTCCTCTTGAGGCTTGTGACGAATCCGTGTAGACAAGCAGTCTCAAGGACTTGAGACCTCCTTGCATTCTTCGAGAATGAGCAGCTTCCTCTCTGTCAATGAAGGCCTGCTCTTCTGGCACAATTTCCTCTTTCCCGGTGTGGCCTGGTTCTCCTGTGGGCTTCTTTGAGGTAGAATGCAGCGCTGCATAATTTGCTTGTTCAGAGCGTGGACACCAGACCAGGCATGGTGGCTCCTACCTGTAAATTGGTAGCATTCCTAGTATTCAGAAGACTGAGGAAGGACAGGAATGAGTTCAAGGCCTGGCCACAAAGTGAAATCTTATGTTAAAGTTTTTAGGGTTTTTATTTTTTGTTTATGGGTGTTTTGCCTGCATGTGTGTCTGCATTGTGCATGCACTACCCCTGGAGGCCAGGAATGGCATTGGATTGCCTCAAGGTTGTAGCTGCAGACAGTTGATAGCCTCCACCATGTGGGTGCTGGGAATCAAACCAACATCCTCTGCAGGAGCAGTCAGTGCTCTTAACCAGTGCATCGCTGAGCCATCTCTCCAGCCTCGTGTCTTAAAAAACTTCAACAAATGTGAAAGCCATTGGTTTCTCTCATGCTTAGTCACACAACCTTTAGCACCATTTAGAACATTCCCTGCCCCAAAAAAGAAGCCACTCCTTCCACAGTCCTGGCACCTGCTCACCAGTTGTCATTCTCTCTCTCTGGATTGGTCCATGCTCCTATAAATGGAACTGGGATTCCAAGTCTGGGTATGTGGTTGCTCTGTGAGGGTGAGGTAGGTGAGAGAGAGCCACTCTTGACTTCAGAAAAGTGCTTCTGAGAGTCCTTCACACCTACTGAGTGTCAGGTCTCAGGCTGATCTTGTTTCTCTTGGCTTGGTTAAGCATGGCTTGCCAGGTGGTGGCTCCATCAAAAAGAAGGGTGCAGGAACCTTTACACTGCCTTAGTGGGCCCACCACCCTTATTGCTGCAGAGAGGACATTTTCTTGAGATCTCAAAATGCCAGAAGGGACATTGGCTGTGTCCCTTGCAAATTCAGGAATATTCTGACATCTCTTCTGACCAATGTAGCTCCTCATCCTGACCCCACAGCCTGCTGAAAAGTCTCAAGGAGAAGTAAAACTTCACACTGACTTCTTGTAATCTCTTCCTTCAGTCTTGGAGGTTGCCATCTTTCTGGAGGCTGAGTCATTTCCCCTCTTCCTACCAGGTGCTATTAATGAGCACTTGTGATTCTGTGCAGAGGTCACCTCCTAAAACTCTGAGCTTCCACATTAAACCTAGAATCTTCACTTAATGGGCTCATATCAATAAACTCAGCCTGATCTAGTTTTATGTTCCTTCCACCATTATCCCACACACTTAAAATCCATTCCCACACATATTCCCCAGACTTCTGCTTAATGAATTAGCAGAGTCATTAAACTCCTTAGTAGTGTGGCACACCTCTTCAGGGACTAAACTTTTTACCTCCTGTCTAGGAGCTTGCTAGCCTTAAGTCTGGTTATGGGTCTAGAGGTACCTGTTGGTGGGCGCTGAGGGACATCAGCACTGTCTTGCCTGGCATTTCCTTCAGACAGAGTCACTGCTGGTTTAGCAGACAATGAACAGCTAATTTCCTCAGTCAGAGGTAGAAGAGGCAGTAGTTCAGGGAGTCGGAGGTCGGAGTCCATCTGCTGAGGGTGGCGACTTCCTCAGGAGAGAGAGAGACCTTTGAGGATCTGAGGTTTCAGCATCCTCAGCTTCAATATGGTCCTCCCACACATCTTCATCCCAAGTGCCAGGATTCCACTCTTTACCAGTTTATGTCCACACCCTCTGAGGTTGGGGCTTGAGTTTTTGCTGTAATTTAGCCAACACTATAATGGGGTTTGATTCTCTTCAGTGTGCGCTTTGTGGCTGCTGGACAGAGGTTCTCTTCCAGGGTGCACCTAGAAACCTTTCCGCTGTTTATTCTCTTCTGGAGCTGGTCAGTTTTAACATTCTCTATTGTTATCCTTTACTGAATTCCCTGTGCTGGAAGTCAGTTAACTGGTACCCCCGCACAGCTCATCCTTCCCCCTTTATCTGGGGATGCTAGGAGCAGCTAACCAGCAGCATCATTCTCCTTGGTTTTTCTACAAATTGTCATTTTTTTATATATATACAGAGTCACCATATCCATTGCCACTCAGTTGGTGAACCAGAATAAACAAATACATCCATTTTCTTCAATTTATAAACTAGTTCACACCACGGGCTTTCAGTACTCAATAAATTTCCAGGGCAGGTTCTAATAACTGTAGGTGTTGGCAAATTGAAAAGCCTATTTCAGATACCTAAAAGTTCAGCCTTAGACTTCTCTTCTTTAGAGACAGTTCTGACACCAAAATCTGTATTAGTCAGTGTTCTCTAGAGAAACAGAACTTAATAGAATGAATGTATATTATATGAATATACATACATATATATATATATATATACATACATACAGATATATGTGTGATTGATTTATTAGAATGGTTTATAAGCCATAGTCCAGCTAGTCTAACAATGGCTCTCTACCAATGGAAGGCCCAAGAATCCAGTACTTGTTCCATCTACAGCATCAGATGTCTCAGCTGGTCTTCAGGATATTCCAGAATTCCAAAAAAGTAGGCTCTAATGCCAGTGAAGGAATGGACTCACCAGTGAGGGCAAGAGCAGGCAGGCAATGGAGCAAGCTTCCTCTTTGTGTCCTTTATATTGGCTGCCAGCAGAAGATGCGGCCCAGATTAAAGGTCTGGAAGGTCAGGATTAGAAGTGTCTCTTCCCACATCGAATGCTTTAATTAGGAAAAAGTCCCTCACAGGTGTGCCCAGCCATTGGGTTTAGCTACTTCCAGATGTAGTCGGTTGGCAGCCAAGACGGCCATTAGCGTGCACAGTCACACTCCTCCTGTTCCCCACTGCTGTGCAGCTGCTGAGTACAGGACACCACAGACACCGGCAAAGACCGACTGAACTCAAGCTGCTCGCATCTGGGAGCACGCCAGCAAGAGGTGGCACAGGCCCTCCTTTCACTAAGTGTTGACTCACAGGATACAAGAACCTTGCGACCTAGAACCCTGTCCCTGGCCAGCTTAGGCAATCTGGTGAACCAGGGTTCCAGGCCTGGCATTGTCTTCTCCACAGTTGTTAGTAATTTTGTTTTTTTGTTTGTTTGTTTGTTTGTTTGTTTTTGGTTTTTTTTGAGACAGAGTTTCTCTGTGTAGCCCTGGCTGTCCTGGAACTCACTCTGTAGACCAGGCTGGCCTCGAACTCAGAAATCTGCCTGCCTCTGCCTCCCAAGCGCTGGGATTAAAGGCATGTGCCACCACCGCCTGGCCAGTTGTTAGTAATTTTATCCCTGGCCCCTGGACTGATACCCTGACCCTAAGTTTCTGTCAATCACCACATAATCAGGAGACTTTCAGGAAAGAGCCCGCATCCTGCCACAGAGATGCTCCTTCTGAGGGTACAGGCTGCAGGGGATATGCCTGTAAGAGGGCTGTCCTGCTGGGAGGGACAGCTCACCTCTTAGCTATGTCCCACTGGGGTAGGGTAGGGCTGGGATGTGAACTCAAGACTGTCTGCAGATCTAGCAGTAGCAACTGGGCGCCACTCTGTTTATCCTGGCATGGAAGGAGTAGCCTCAGGTCCATGTCACCTGCAGGTTCTGCGGGGAGTGCCTCCAGCCATGTCTGCAGGTGCCATCCCCTCTGTGCCCGCTCTGCCGTCTGCCCTTCGACCCCAAGAAAGTGGACAAGGCCACCCATGTAGAGAAGCAGCTCTCATCTTACAAGGCACCCTGTCGGGGTTGCAACAAGAAGGTACCCGCCCTGCTCGGGTTTCCTCAGGCTGGGGGAGGCTCTGGGTGGGGCAGCTTCCGCCCACGGGTTCCACTCTCCAGTAGAGGAACTGGGTGCATGGATTCATATCCCTTTCTGTTGAACCACAACTGCTGCAGTGTGAAGCCACCTGCCAGACCCTCTCAGACCTGCAACAAATCTGGGGAAGCCAAGAAGGTTCTGGGGGCTGTGAGTAGGAGGTGCTGCCAGACAGGGCTTTTGAGTATTAGCTCCTTGCACCTGGTGTTGTGTCTGTCCTGAGCAGAGTGGCCTGCGCACTATCACTTTACCTGTGATGGGCTCTCAGTCCCCAGAACCCGCCTTGCTCCCACATTCTTCCTTTGTTCCTAGGGAAATAAGCAGCTGTGAGCACATTGCAGTTATGTCTCAGACATCCCCGTGTCTAGTTAATAAACAGTGACTGTGTTAACCTGTCACAATGTCCTGAAGGTCACCAGGCAGATGAACTGGAATGACCTTGGGCTGAGTCAGCTGCTGTAGTCCCCTTAGTGCTTGGGTTCCCTGGTTAGACTTTTCCAGGGAGACTTGAGGACACAATCCTGTCAGTGTCACATGTGAAATGGCTGCACACCTCACCTGAACACCTCAAGTTTATAATCTGTCTTTTGGAGCAAATTTGCCCTGCATGGATACCCAGCTGTGACAAGTAACTTCAGGAGGACCTTCTTGGACCCCTGCTGTCTTAGGCACAAACTCTGGCTGCTGAGGACATGTGCTATACCCACCTGACAAGGGTGGTGTACTGCGTGGCCTCCTTCTTCAGTCTTGTGGAGTGTCTACCCCCAACTTTGATGTAGGACCTGTGTCCACCCTCGGGAAGGCTCGCCATAGCTTCTTTTCTCTCTTCAGGGTTACTTATTGAGCCCATGCTGGGGTGAGCCTCTAAGGCAAGAGATACTAATCCTGTCTACTCATACTTGCAGGTCTTTCTAGGGACTCAGGCATGGGGCCTACTAGCTCTGTCCTGAGGAGCTAGTGGCTTACATCTGTTCTCTACAGCTAGCTACCCTGAGGGCCAGGACCTCTGCTGTGTCTGTGTAGCTCTGTAGAAACCCATATACCTTCATGTGTTCTCTCTTCCTCGCCAGAGTCCCTTCCAGAAGCCCCAGCTGTAGGTTGCTGCTCAGGCTCTGCATGCTCTAAGAGCAGAAGGGATGGGTCGCTCTCTGTCTCTGCTGCCTGAGTCCTAACCTGCCCAGCTCTGCTTCCTTCATCCACAGGTGACACTGGCCAAGATGAGAGCACACATTTCCTCCTGCCTCAAGGTCCAGGAGCAGATGGCTAACTGCCCGAAGTTCGTCCCTGTGGTGCCCACATCCCAGCCCATCCCCAGGTAGGCAAGCCCTCAGGATGGGAAGCCAGGATGGGCAGAGCAAAGGTTCTTCCTAGGCCAAGATCATAGAGTCCCCTGCCTTCTGTCATGGCCACGGCCCATTAGTCTAGTGTGTGCCATAGTGGAGAGGACCAGGAGTTTCCTTACAAGACATAAGTGCTCCCTTGGGCTGCAAGGGATGGGGCAGCACCAGCCTGTCTACAGATGGGAGGGTGGCTTCTCAGCCCCAGGCATGCTCGGTGATCTCCCACCCCCAGCAACATCCCCAACCGGTCTACCTTCGCTTGCCCCTACTGCGGAGCCCGCAATCTGGATCAGCAGGAGCTGGTGAAGCACTGTGTGGAAAGTCACCGTAGTGATCCCAACCGCGTGGTGAGCATCAGTGGCCTAGGGCTTCTGCCTGAGAGAGACATGAGGGACGAGCCTGGTGTGGGGATGGTACACCTTAAGTGGAGGGTGCTCTGCATGCCATACGATGAGTGGGTAGGTGGGTGGGCAAGCAGGCAGGAGAGGGCTCCTCCCTGCTACCCCCAACTTCTTTTCTAGGTATGCCCTATCTGCTCAGCAATGCCCTGGGGGGACCCCAGCTACAAAAGCGCCAACTTCCTGCAGCATCTGCTGCACCGGCACAAGTTCTCCTATGATACCTTCGTGGTAGGTGTCTCCTGCTGAGCCATGGCAGTGCTAAGATAATGTAGGGCACCAGGCACCCAAACTTGTCAAGGGGTTGGGCCTCCTGAGACATTACTTTGGTTCTGTAGCAGCTGCAGAGACCGAGTCCCTGGTAAGGTGTTTTCTTCCAGGAGACTGAAGGAAGCTGGAAGGATTTTCTTAGAAGCACCTGCCCACTCCTAACTAGGTCAGAAGCCCCCACCCCCATCCCATCATCTTCTGCAGCCTCTAGCCAAGTAGGGTTGGCTGGCTTCTTCCTGGTTCCCAAAGCTGGAAATCTTGTGGTCCCGACTAAACTTCCATCTCAGAAAACCCAGTTCTTGTCCAAAAACAGTGTGTAAAGGCTCCTGCTGCCAAGCTTGACAACTGGAGTTCAATCCCTGGTACCCATACGACAAATGAGAAAGTCCCCTGTCACACCTGCTCTGTGGCACACATACGTCTATACATATATACACCTAAAACTAAGCTGTAGAGAGAAACATTCTTACCATCTGAAAGGAAAAGGCTCATTTGTGAACCCACACAGAGCACAGGTTTGCACACATGACCCAAGGCCACCCATAGGAACCCCTGTCAGAACTGGGGCAGGCAGGCATTCTGTGAAGGAGGCTTGAGACACAGGGTGACAGTGGACTGGCCTGGGAATCAGTCCAGCTCCCGGGAACCATCCTGCTCCTCCCACACGCTTCTCTACTTGTCCCCAGGACTACAGCATCGACGAAGAAGCCGCCTTCCAGGCTGCCCTGGCTCTGTCCCTCTCTGAGAACTGAGGCACAGCCTGGCCACCTGCCTCGTCTGGGGCAGAAGACACACTCCGGCCTCAAGGGATAGGGCTGTTGCCCTTCTGCCCTGGCACCTGCATAGGAGTGCGCCTCACTGGGCCAAGTGGAATTGTACACAAGGAGAGCTGGTCTCAGAATCCCCAGGCTGGGATCCTGGCTAGCTGGCCCTTGTCATCAAGCAGGGCCACCAAGTCCTGGCCAGCAGCTCTGGGCCCTCGGTGCTTCAAGGGGCAGGTGCTGGCCGTGGGTTAGAGCAGTTGGCTGCCCTTCCCGGACTTGATGTCTTTGTGCGAAGAAGGATGAGGTGCCCTAAGCTGTGCCCAGCAGGACCAGGGGAGGAGGTGCCCAGCCAAGGCTGCCAGCCCACCCAGTCCCTAGCTTTGCTTCCACCGTGAGCATTTGGTACTGGCTTTTGTGATATTTAGGAACCCTGCGTTTTTCTATCTTATCCTGTGTGATAATCTTTTCACGTTTTCTAGAGCAAAGACAAAGCAGTTACTCTTCTATCGCAATACCCGTGTTTGACTAGGAAGAGCAGTATTTTTATGGAGCATTTACAAAGTTATATTTTTTAAAAAAAATAAACAAAAATAAACACGTGTGGGATCAGTGTAGAGGGAGGAGCGTGGGTGTGGCCGGGGCTTCGGGTGGGTGACAGGTGGTATCCAAGCCAGTGCTCTCTGAGGAGGCGGCTGGTTTCTTTTGATGATGACCCAGAAGAAATCCTAGCATCCAGCCATTTGCTGTGGCTGCTCCCAGCAGATGTAGTACAGCCCAGACAGAATGGAAGTCCTGCTTCATCACCTTCCAGAGCCAGCCACACCCCTCCTCAGGCAGGGACTTCCCTTACCAGTGGTAGAGCCCTCGAGGGCAGAGAGACCTGCTTGGTGACAGGTCACGCCAGAAAACGTTTGTCAGCATCTTGTTCTGTTCATGGCATAAATTGCTGTCTTTTCAAAAGAGTTTAAATAAAGTGTTTCCAAGCACCCACGGAAGCCTTGGTCCTGGATTTTACTACACCAATGTTGGTGTGAGCTGTGGCCGGCTGTGGCTGACAGAGTCCACATCTCCTCCTTGTCTCCAGGTGCTTTCTCCCTGGCAGTCATACCACTAAGTACCCATGGTGACTTTTCCCCTGGCCTCTGGGTGGCCTACAGAGTGGTGGAGACATTAGTACTAGTTACATCTCTCCATCTCTGGCTCCAGTTTCTCACTGTTCTGAGGCTGGATCCTGGATCTTTTGAGGTAGGCCAGCTTCCATGACTCCTCCGGGGCCCTGCCATCTTCTAGCTCACCGAGGGTTCTACTAGTCAAAGAGAGCTGGACATGGTGGTTCAAGCAGGGGATGCCCAGCCCTCGGGAGACCGAGGCAGTATTGTTCTGCATTCCAGGCCAGCCTGTGCTACATGGCAAGCTCCAGGAGGTGGTCAAGGACTACAAAGAAGACCTCAGAACATAATAAAAAGCTGAAGAGTCACTTGGCAGCCAGGCTCCTGAGAACAGATGCTATGGCTACATCTGCCCATAATGACTCCTTCCTGCCCCACTTTGTTTACAGGTGGCACTCATTGGCAGGCCTCTGTTGTAACACTTAAGTGGGATATGGTAGGCAAGTCAAAGCCCCCACCCACAGGCTGTAACCTGAGAAGGGTTGTTGCTGGACAAACCAACCTTGTAAGAAGCAGTCACTGCAGACTTCATTTGGGTGTTTCCCATGGCTGGGGGCCCTTGCAGGCAATGTCAGGCTCTGGACCAGCAGTGCTACAACAAGGCTACCTTCCCCCACCAGTTGTCTTCACTGGGCGTCAACTACTTCTGAGAGGCCTCAGAGCAGGGCTGGTCTGTGCTCATCCCTGGCTGCCAGCTAAGCCTACCACTTGTTGGGCAGTTGCTCACTGTCCTGAGCTGAAGTTGTGCTCTTACAGGCCCAGGCCTGTGCTATGACTAACCACAGTGACACAGTCATGTCACTCAGGGCATGATCTCTAGGTGCCCAGGAAACTCAGTCAGAGCTCCAAGCCAGTCACAGCAGGCCCTGACCTCGGCAGCAGCTCTGCACTTGGCCTGTTTCCTGAATTCTCTATGCTGCATCTGTGGAGGCCACAGGGTCAGCCCAATCTCTAAGGATCCTCATAACTGCGGGGTCTGCAAACCTGTGGGGGTTGGGGAAAGTGAAGAAAGAATGGAAGATTGAGAAGCTGGTAGTCCACTGTGGTCACATTGCACACATCTCAGCAAGGGGCGCAGGGCAGCCTGCTGTCCCGACTGTGCTCTGCTTCCTAGACAGCACCGGCAGTAATAGATCTGAGCTCACCGGTAAGTGTGGACTCATTAGCCCCTTGTACACTGTGGTATCTGGTTTCCATCCTTCAAGAGGCCTGGGGGAGAGGGAGAGTATAGCTGTCTTTGGTCCTTTGTTGGGGATTTTTTTCCCACCCTTTATTCCCCCAACCCTGCCCCAGTTTCACCCCCTAACACTAGACAGGAGAGAAACAAGGATAGAGGGGAAAGAGATACTTGAATCTAAGTTCTTTCCTTTTGTTTCTTCTTTGAGCACCCATGAGCGACCACCAACTACCAATTCTGCCTCTTTGAGGCCCTACATTTATCTACCCAGAATATCAAGTGTCACACAATTGCAGAAACTATCTGCAGCTGGCAAAACCACACCTCCGCGAGAGCACGAGGCAAATCATAGCTGCTGTGGATAATCTGAAGCAGCCCCATATCCCACAACTGGGATTAAAATAAAAGCACATTCTGATATTTCTGTGTATTTTAAAGAAATCAAAAGTCAGAGGTGGTGGCACTCACCTTTAATCCCAGCACTTGGGAGGCAGAGGCAGGCGGATTTCTGAGTTCAAGGCCAGCCTGGTCTACAGAGTGAGTTCCAGGACAGCCAGGGCTATACAGAGAAACCCTGTCGTGAAAAAGAAATCAAAAGTCCACGATTGCCCCTACAGGAGAGGAAGAGCCACACCCAACTGCCCCTGTTGTTGATGGGAGCAGAAGCAAAGGGCAGGAAGGAATGGATCCCTTTTCTATGTCCCACATGACTAGCCACTGTCCTTTTTGAGTATGCAGTTCCCACTTCCTGCAGTAAGGAAAGCAGTCCCTGTGTGGAGAGAGGGAAACAGCGAAGAGATGTCTTCTTACCATTCCCACACTCTTTCCTAGGCGTGCACTATCTTCAGAACATAGCACCTCATGATAAAATTCAGTCCATACCCTCTCTTTCCAGACCTGCAGAACTCCTGATTCCTTTGATGCTGTCCACAGAAGCCCTGCAGCTACCATGGGACATGGCAGACATCTGTGTCCAGAAGGGCCTACACCCTTCTGGCTCTGCGTCTGGGCTTTGAGGGTCATCACCCCCCTTAGCAAAGCAGAAGGCAGCATCCAGCTGAAGTGCCACCTTCTTATTGTTCCCAAATAACACCTTCAGGTGACTCTACATCTAGGACTTGCTGGAGGGCCATCAGAGCCAACCCTAAGGAGGGTAGAAACCCAGAACAACGCCAGATGTTGGCAGACCCATATTCAGGTGAGGCAGTCTTAGATCACAAAGCAGCCAACCACTCTTTCCCCCTCTTCTCTTTCCACTATTATTCCCCCTCTCTCTCAATTAAACCTCTTTTTTGGGGGGGGGGATTTCGAGACAGGGTTTCTCTGTGTAGCCTTGGCTATCCTGGAACTCACTCTGTAGACCAGGCTAGCTTCGAACTCAGAAATCTGCCTGCCTCTGCCTCCCAAGTGCTGGGATTAAAGGTGTGGGCCACCACCACCCGGCTCAATTAAACCTCTTACACGTGAAAAAAAAAAAAAGACAAACAAAGCAGCCAACCATTACCTTGTATTGTCTGAGGATAATAATAATAATAATAAAAATCTCTGGAGACAAGTAGCTGAGATCTGCAATACTAATGCATGGCTCCTGAGAGCAGGGGTCATGACCCTTCTTGAGAGTATCACACACAAACCTATTGCCACATAGTCACTTGTCAGAGGGAGGGACAGTCTCCCCAGGCAGAGAGCAAAGCAGCACTGTGTCTGCAATCAGGCAGCTCCTGCCTTAGATGTGCCTCACCCTCTCTAGGCTGGAAGTTCAGCAAGCTAAGGGTTCTTCCACCTCGGACTATTGTAGGAGTAGCAGGAAGCCACCTAGGACTCCCCTGGGACTCTCCCTCCCACTCAGCCCTCTTCCCCAGCCCATGCTGCTGTGCCCTTCGGCATCTAGGATGTCAGAAACCTGGGCTGGCAGCGACATGCCTGCAGTTTCAAGTTATGCAACAGCAGCGGAAGCTAGCACCCTGCTTCCTAGAAAGCAAACACCCTTGTCACAGGTTCCTGGACCTTCTTCTTAGGAAAGGGTCATGTGGCCAAAAAAAAAAAAAAAGACCATGGGGCTCCTCAGCCTTGGGCCTCTGAGGAACTGGCTAGTGATCCCTGGGTCTTAGAAGATCTAAGTGCTCCCTGCAGCATCAGAACAAATGGTGTGTGATTTTAAGGCTTTTATGCCTCAGAGCCTCACTTCTGAACCAACCAACCAGCCTAGCCTGACCACACTTCATCCATCTACCACCCTACCCAGCTGCAGAAGTCTTGCCTTCTCAGAACCATGCACATTTGTGTGGTATGTGGTATCACCTACTTAGTGCAGGAATCCCCCCTTCCCCAATTTGAGCTCACGAGGCCTTGTTCCCATTGCATGAAGGGTTTTTGGAGACCCTATTTCAAGCTTGTGTGAGGTGGGGAGTTTGCCTGGAAACCAGGGGCCTGCGGAGGCCCCAGACCCTCAGCTGAAGATCTGCTGTCAGGAGGAGGTTGAGGGGAGCTTGCCTGGAAACCAGGGGCCTGCGGAGGCCCCAGACCCTCAGCTGAAGATCTGCTGTCAGGAGGAGGTTGAGAAAGGCTCCCTGTATATGAAACACCAGGGTGGGCCAAGCCTGTGTGAGGGGCAGTAACAGTCTGTCCTCCTGTTGGGCCTGGTTCAGTGAGATGTCAGCCCTCTCTGCCCTCTTTCTGAGCACTCAAAACACTGGAGAAAAAGGCTTCATCCACATACAATACGTGTCCAGACCTGGCACAGTTGAAGGACTCCCTCTACAAAGGCCAAAGGCTCTTCTCAACCAAAATCTCGTGATAGTGATCGAAACACCTCCTGTAGATCAAAGACCCTCTCCAGTGGTCCTTGTACTCAGTGTCAGGCCAAGGGAGTGGGAAGCCTGAGCCCCCTTCCATCCTCATTTTGAGCTTTTCCTCAGGCAAGAGCAGGGGCAAGATGGACTGGTGAGGCTGTCTGCAGATCACACCTTCCGTAATCAACGCACAGTTCTGAACTCCAGAAACCCCGGGGAAACCACAGGGAAGGCAGACTGTGTGCCTGGAAGGATGAGGCCCTGAGAGCAGGAGCCGTGACAGCTGTGTTCCCCGCCACACACACACACACCCCACGAAGGCTGTGATGAGCTCATCCACAAGTCTGCCGGGTTTCTGCAGGGCAGACCCAGCTGCTGCCCCAACGTTTTCAGGATGTCATCTGTGCTGGTATTGTGGGCCACTGGAATGGCATGCCACAGAGTGTTTCTCTGAGAGAACACCAGAAACGTGTTTGGAGGCCAAAAGTCCAGCATGGAGGGGTGTCAAAGCTTCGTGGGAAGGGGACAAAGGCTTTCTCGTTGCTGCCAGCTCAGGCCTTAAGCCTCTATCCCAACTCTCCAGCCACCCGTGTACACACCAGAATCCCATGGCCCTCTTTGTTAGGACATTAATCAGTGGCTTAGAGCCCATCCAAATGACTTCCTTTTGAATCAACAACATCTGCAAAGACTTCGCATCTGAATTAAGTCACACAGTTGTATACAATGCATAGACACAGTCCAACCCATGACACCATCTATTAACTCGAGCAAATATATCAGGGACCAAGGCATAAACAAACCGTATCTTCTCTTGTGGGCACGTTGGTGGGAGCCCCCAGTGAGGTAGCACATGGAGTGAGTTGTTACTGCAGTACAGGGTGAGTGTACCTCACCATTGTTAGGGCTGCTGGCTTTCCTGTGGCCCGCTCCACGTGCTTCTACTGAAGGAGGTTAGTGAGCAGCACAGCTTGTAGGCCGCAGACAGCTTGTCTCAGCATCTTTAGGAAGAGCCCTGAAGAGGCTTGTGTTGGCTGAGGCAAGCCTCTCTCCTGCTGGGCAGGCTTCCCACTGCAGTGGGCTTAGAATTTTAAACCCTGGTGCTGAAGACAGCTACCCCCTCTTCGGGGGGCTGCGTGAGACCTGCGGTGAGTCCCAGCTGAAGAATGAGCTTGCTCAGCAGCAAGGTGAGAGGATTCAGAGAAGTGAGGATCTCCAGTTGCCTTTAGGGTAATGGCTTATGAATGTCCGAAGTCTATTGGCCCCGCCTCAAAGGTGGGCCCAGCACCTTTCATGAGACTGGCAGTTCCCCTCAGGTATGCCAGATCATCCCTCATTAAGGAGGTTAGGAGACGAGCTTGGAGAATCAGCCGACAGCTACACGTTGTGTGGGTGGACAGGAAGGATATGGCAGGTGAGAGCTGGTTCCGAACCATAGGCTTTATCTATGCCCGGGAGGGGAGGGGTTACAAAAGGCTACAGATAAGCATCTTACAGATCCAAGGAACAGGGGAATGAGCAGCCAGCAGGAATGTGTCCTCAGAGAGCATTCCCACAGATGCCCTGTTTCCACACACTTACACCGTAACAAATGAGTAGTTGCAGCCACATCTGACCAGCCAGGAGTGTGGACTAGTCCCAGTTCTGTTAACCACAGAACTCTCAGAACCTTGGTTTTCTCCTAGAAACGGAATGACACCAGCTACTGTGCTCTGCAGCCGTGAACATGAACGCCAGGGTGACTCAGCCCACTTCTCCCACTGTCGCCTACGCTGCAGACTCACCTTCCTTTCCCACCTCAGCCCACAGATGCCAAGGAACGTGTGGTTATAGGGCAAAAGCTCAGTTCTGACCACACAGCCTTGCTGCTCAGCCACAGACACACCCAATTGGTGCTATGTCCACCTACCCCAGAGCCTGTCCCACCGGACTCTAAAGTCGTAAACATCCACTCAGAGAACCTAGACAACCAGACAAGGCTGTTCCGACTCTCCGGGGCATGGATTGTAAAGGATGCTGGGGTGGATAGGAACTTAGCTTGCCCAAGTTGGCTGGCCCCCGTCACCTAACCCTGAACTCTGCTCTTTCATCCAGGGCAGGTCGATGGCCAGCCCCCGCGGGGTCGGTGCGTGACCATGACGCGGGCCAGCCGAGTCCCGTGGGGCTGACACCGCCGACCACGCGGCAGTTTCCCCGCCCGCGCACCTGTCCTGGGCGTGGCTTCGCGGCCCCGCCCCGTCGTGCTCCGCGCTGGTTGGCCGAGGTGGTGCGCTATGCTAATGAGCCTGACCCTTCTCGCACCTGCGGACCGCGCTGCCTGCGGGCGCCGCCAGACTCTGCAGCCGGGATTCCCGCTGCAGGCTCTAGACTCACTCTGCCTGCCCTCGGGAGGGGACCATGCCGCGCTCCTTCCTGGTGAAAACGCACTCCAGTCACAGAGTCCCCAACTACGGGAAACTGGAGACACAGAGAGGTAGGGCTTGGCCGGGCCTCCGCCCCCAGCACGCTGCGCTTCGGGGTTGGAGGCAGCTGGGAAGTCCTTGGGAGCTGGGTCACACCTGCCCCAGGTGAGAGGGGAAGGGGTTAGAGTTTTCCAGTTCTACAGGGGACGAGGTTCCCTTCTGGCCGAAGACTGCGGTTCCAAAAAGTGATGTGCCCAGGGCAACTAACTTCTCTGCCTCGGAAAACTCGGGCATGCCTTGGGTTCCCCACTTGAAAAAGTTTCCTGAGTCCCAGGTGTCCCTGGAGCTCTCCCCCAGGACTGCCAACACTACAGCTTCAGCTAAGCAGACCCCAAAGTCCTCTCTCTGCAGGCCTGGAAGGGTCCAAACTTAAAGTGTGTCCCAGGCGCTGTATACACCCACCCACCTAGAGAAGGCCTCACTGACCACAGTGCCAGGAAACTTGTCCTGCCCACAGATGGTGGCTGGTGAGAAAAGGCAGGACTCCCCCAGAGCATCCTGCCTCGTGGGTGGTGAGCTCACCGATAGAGCGAACAACCTCTGGTGGTTTTTCCTCTTCCCAGAAGCCCCCTTGCTCTCCTGGTGCCGTGACCAAGGAAGAGCCGCCCACCATTCACCGGCTCAGGTGTCCACCATTCCTGCTAGGCTCAGGGGCTTTAGGTCTGAGCACCTGAGAAGAGAACCCTTAATCTTCAGGGCTGGCCTGATGGTCAGAGCTACCCAACTCAGGTGGGCAGCTTCTTGGAGAAAGACCTACTGGGGGGGGGGAGTTGCCCAGTGCCTAGGGACACCTTGGGTGTCAGGGTTCAGGCCAGCACCCCTCACATAGTGAGTCCTACCCAGAGCCCCAGTTGGTGGGAGTTTCTTGGATCAGGCCCCATCAACTACGCGGCCACCAGGGGGTGCTATCTAGGACCCTGCTCTTCAGGGGAACATTTTGAATTCAATTTAATGAGTCACCACCAGCAATTCTATAATAGAAGCTACTATAGTAGTAGCTTTTTTTTTTTCTTTTAGTTGGGTGGGTAGGTCACCTTACAGAGGAGATGGAAAGTTGTACTTACAGTGAATGTAGTTTTTTTGTTTGTTTTTATTTTCCCTTCTTGTACGGAGGATGGACTCAATGCCTCACGTAAGATTAGTCAAGCACTTACCACTGAATCATGCCTCTGGCCCCAGGCCATTGTTTTAAGAGTTTAAAACCTTAGGTTGCCCTTGGACAGCACATACCAGCTTACCACTTAAATGGGCAAATCAGGTCCTGCAGGGCCCTGTTGTGGACAGGAGTTTGTCCAGAGTAGTCTTAATGCCTCTGAGCGTTCCCTCTTGGCTCTCCCAGGACCTCATGGTTCCAGTGACTCACTTCCTGTTACGATGTCATACGAGTATACCTGAGGTGCTGAGGTCTGGGGTCCCCCTCCCCCTTCTGAGGGGGCTTTGGGGAATCCTTGAGCTATGGGGCATTGAGACCCTCATCTCCCCCACCCCCACCCCTGGAACCAAAGCTGCAGAAATCATAAAAGCGCAAGAGAACATAGGAAAAGCACGTGCAGAAGCCAAGGCTTGTGCAGAAGCCGTCCATGGTCACTTCCACCTGCATGAGGCACCTCTCGTCTGCCTGTGGAGTGGATACAGAGCACCGTGTTTGAACCTGGCAGTACCTTGGTGGTAGAAGTAAGAGACTTTCCTTCAGACAGGACCCCAGTGAAACTTCCGCCATTCTGTGGTCCAGAACTCTGCTGACAGAGTCTCTTTAGCAGTCCTGCTCTCTCCTCCAATCCAGAGTATCATTCGCTGGCTATATAGTTAGAAACAATGTGTCCAAGAACTCAGGTAGGGAGAAAGTAATGGAATGGAACTTCCTGGTTCTCCACATCCTTGCCAGCACTTGTCTCTTCTTGCAAGTTCTAGCCATCCTTGAAGGAAGACATATGGTGCCTTGGGCTGGAGAGATGGCTCAGCAGTTAAGAGCACTGACTGCTCTTCTCAAGGCCCTGAGTTCAAATCCCAGCAACCACATGGTGGCTCACAACCATCTGTAATGAGATCTGACCCCCTCTTCTGGGGTATCTGAAGACCGCTACAGCGTACTTACATGTAATAAATCTTAAAAAAAAAAAAAAAAAAAAAGACATGGTGCCTTTAATTTGCATCTTTCAGGTGTCTAACCATGGGTGCTTTTTAAAACATTAGTGGATATCAGAGATGACATGCACATAGCCTTCCCCTTTTATCTTATGGGTCGGGGATATAAAACTCAGGTTGGCAGACGTGGCTGCAAGCATGTCTACCTGCTCGGCCATCTTGCCAACTTGTGTATTGTCTTTGGAGAAATCGATATTCCTATAGCTCCTATTTTTGAGGGGTGGGTGTCCCATGTACCCCAGGCTAACCTTGAACACTTTGTAGCTAAGGATGACTTTCAGCTTCTGATCCTCCTGCCTCTACCTTCCTAATTACGATTACAAATGTGCAATGTTACACCCAGTGTGGTGAAGGAACCCAGGACGGCTTGAGTGCCGGGCAAGTTCTCTACCAGCTGAGCTGTGCCTCTTACCCTTTTGTATCTATTTTTAAATTGTGTTATTAGACTTTTCATAGTGGAGCTGTAAACTTTCCTTGTACCTAGATTAGTTTCTAATCAAACATTTCCTTTGGGAATGTTCCTTCCCAACATGTGAACGGCCATTTCTTTTTTTTTTTTTTTTTCAAGACAGGGTTTCTCTGTATAGCCCTGGCTGTCCTGGAACTCACTCTGTAGACCAGGATGGCCTGGAACTCAGAAATCCGTCTGCCTCTGCCTCCCAAGTGCTGGGATTAAAGGCGTGCGCCACCACTGCCCAGTGTGAACAGCCATTTCTACCCAAAGCCTTGGCATCAACTTAGAAACAAGGGTAGAGGTCTGTCTCAGCGTGTGTGGCAGAGGAAGCAGATGGAGGGCTGATTGGTGCTTCTGTCTTTGGGGAATCCAGAATTTGCCTCTTATTTGCAGTTTGGTGTCTCGTGTGTGTCGGGAGGGATAGCATCATTGTTTGATTAAACCCATGAAATTCTGGCCACAAATACAGGAGCCACAACCAAAGTACACACAAAGTCAGGACTAGATCCGATGCTGCCTAGTTAACCTGCAGCCACTTGCCTGGCTGGGCATGTTCATGCATACACACAGGGTAGCAAGTGTGTGCTGTTGAGTGGTCAGGAATGTAGCCGAGCACAGCACATCATGACACACTCAAGGAGACGCCACAAGGGTGACCCTTGTGGTGAGTGGAGGCTGATTGCTGTGGGGGCGGCTGGCTGGTTTTACCAGGTTCTTTTTGTTCTGTGTGGGAGCCCAGGGATGCTAGCCCCAGCTGCTACCCACTGTCCAGAAGTGGGGCTGGGGCTCCTTTAGACAAGCTGCCCAGACTTGAGCAAGGAGTCCCGTGAGGAGCGGATTCTTGAGGTCTCCCTAGGTAGCCCAGGCTGGCTCAGATTTGAAATCCTCCTGACTTAGTCTCCTGAATGCTGAGTTTGCAGGTGTCTACCCGCATGCCTGTCTTTGCAACTGTTTATGTTCCTGAGTACTGGAGGTCCTGGAAGATATGCTCTTCCTTTTAAACAAGTTCAGTTCACCTTCTAGTGTCTGGACGTGTCTAGTTCATGCAACCCTCAGCCCTTACCTCCCCTTACCACAGTAGACGAAGGTGAGGACTTTGGCTGCTGTAGGAATGACCAGTTCGTGGTAGGCATCTGTAGCTCTGGCTTCCTGTTGGCTGCTGCTGACCTCTAAGATAGGCCAGACGACAGCCAGACAAGTGAGCTGAGTTTGAAAGCTCAGGCCTTGGGATCTCATTCCTCACTATGTGTTGTCTCTCCCCTCTGCCCTTCTAGAAGCTAATGGCTCCTGCTCTGCTTGTGAGGAGCTGGTGGAATCCTGCCACCTGCCAGACAAGAAGGCCCCTTGCAATCCCAACGACCCCCTACAGCCTTGGGACAGTACCTCTGCTATTGCCTGCATCTCCCTGCCTCTTCTGCCACACCAAAGAGAAACTCTGGGAGTCTCTGGACCAGAACCTCAGGAAACCAGCTGGGTGGGCCCTCGGGCTGGCCAGGCCCCCAGTGTGACTCTCAAAGACAGCTTCCATCTGTCCCCGCTGTTGGTGCTGCCCACACGCTGGCCCCCAATCCTGGGCCCAGATGGAGCTCTAGATGAACATCTCAGGGCTGAGGGGACAACTCGAGTCCCAGGTAGCTTTGAGTGCATCCACTGCCACAGGCCGTATCATACGTTGGCTGGCCTGGCCAGACACCAGCAGCTGCACTGCCACCTGCCCACTGTGCGCGCCTTCACCTGCAGGTACTGTGACAAGGAGTATGCCAGCCTGGGTGCCCTCAAGATGCATATCCGCACCCACACGCTGCCCTGCATTTGTAAGGTATGCGGCAAGGCCTTCTCCAGGCCCTGGCTGCTCCAGGGCCACATCCGCACCCATACAGGTAGGAGGGGCAAGGCTGCAATGCTAGAGAAAGATCCAGGTGTGGGGGGGGTGGATAGAAGAAAGGAGAGGGTGGGTCTCCTAGTTGGCAGGGACCTTGCACCTCCTGCAGCTGCTGACACACATCCCCATGGATAAAGAGCAGCACAGACATGTCCCCTCAAGGTCCTAAGGCCAGAAACCTAAACTCCAGGCATGGCTAAGCCACATTCTCCTCAAAGGCTGTAGGGATGACACTTCTTGCCTCTCTGGTCTCCTGGCAGCTGCCCTACTCATTGGCAAATGGCCACATATGTGTACCTGTCTCTCTGCCTTCTTACTGCTTTCTCCCCTGGGTATGTCGCTCTGCTGTAAGGGGAGGAAGACCCCTGCCAGTCATAGAGTTAGGATTCGCCCAGATGGCCTTGTCTTAACTGTTATCTCTGCAAAGGCCCGATTTCTGAGTAGGGTTGGAGGGGGGAGCTAAGGAAGCAGGTGTCTCTGAACGACAACACTGAGAACCGCAGAGCTTCTGCTGAGCCTGTCTACCTACACCTCATGGCTTCGGGGCCAGGGAAGTCTGTAAAGGCGAAGGATACTGTGGACACTCCCACAGGAAAGGCAGACTCTGGACTTAGAGAACTGTAACCAGTTAGGGTGCAAGTCCCTCTTGTGGGCTGCAGAACCAGACAGACACTTCTCAACGGCCCCTTCCCCTACCTCTTGGGAGGGTTATCCTGAAAGCCAAGGTCTTAGCAGAATGATTCTGTCCCCACCCTTGGTGGCCCTGGTTGAAGCTGGTTCCTTTGTCTAGGATTCTAGCTACTCCATCCAGCTCTGCCTTCACAATGATTCAATATAACACTTACCAGTGGCCGGGAAGCTGCCAGGGGCCTCCCGCTACTTCTCATGGTCAGAAGGGATTGGTAGAGACAGAGCAGCCATACTTTGTCTTTACTCTGATGCTGTGATCCTGGCCTGACTGACAGTCTGACTGTTCAAAGGGCTCGGGCCTTGGCTGCTTGGGCTGTGGTGGGCATTTGGAGGGCATTTGGAGGTCAAGAGTAAATTACTTAATGGTCAACGGTGACATTTCACCTTTGGCCACCATCTGTGGGATTGTCCTGGCGGTGGCCGCTCACCTGACCTCCTTTCTTCCCCCCACAGGTGAGAAGCCCTATACTTGTTCTCACTGCAGCAGGGCCTTTGCTGACCGCTCCAACCTGAGGGCTCACCTGCAAACTCACGCTGGTACCAAGAAATACAGGTGCACCGTGTGCCCCAAGGCCTTCTCCCGCATGTCTCTCTTGGCACGGCATGAGGAAGCTGGCTGCTGTCCTGGCCCCTAGGTGGGCACGGCAGGGTGGAGGGGCCAAACCCGACAATACTCTCAGAGGTTCTGTCACCCAGGACAGGGCCCAGCTCATAGTTGCCTGTGTCCTGCCAGAACCAAGCCCAGTGGAGCCTTTGTGCATCTTTCCCTAAGGCCACAGAGGAGACTTCCGACCACAAGGCTCACCAAAATAAGAACCAATGGTTCTGTTTTCAGTTTGGCCTGTCTGCTGGACCTGTTCCAAAAAGGAGCGCCTATTGGGAAATAGCTAACACTGGACAAAACCCACCATGACACCAATGATCCTGGCCACCTGGGTCCCTTTGTGTACAACTTGGGATGACCATTTTTACTTGAGAGCACAATGTGTGTATAACCCTGGAAAGCACAGCTACCTGTCAGCCAGCCTCAGTTGCCTTTGCCGTGGGGTGAGAGACACATTCTCTCCTGCCCCTTCGGTACACATACTCGTGCATGCACAAACACACATACACCCTGGTCCCTCCCTGTAAGATGAGGCGGGCCCAGGGAGGAGTGGCCTGAAGCTGGGTCCCAGCTCACCTGTCCTCAGCATTGTTGCCTTGCTTGGGCCCGGCCTCCGTAGCTGGTTACCGTCTCAGGAGAGCAGCTGTGGGTAATAAAGAGCCTCCACACTCAGGCCTCCTGTCTTGAGCCTTGATGTCTCTCGTCTTTACCAATCCCCTGAATCTATGGAGGAGAGGCAGAATTCTCCAAGGGCAACAGGATTCCAGATAACTTGGACCCTTCAGAGCACAGAGCAGACAGGAGACGGAGGGCATCGTGTCAGAGCATTTCAGAGGCCCGTGTGCAGGTGAGCCTGCGGCCTTCTCTGGGAGAAATGAAACTTGGAAGAGAAGCTGCATGAAGCGGCTTGGAGGAATGAATGATGCTGAGGTATGCTAGCAGCAGGGTTAAGGGCCCATGAAGGATGCTCAGATGGAACCGGGGTTGAGAACTAGTTGGGTGGCTAGCAGATAAGTAGTGCCCCAAGCACAGGAGAGAGCAGGACTTGGTTCTTCCAGTGGATCTGACCAACTCTAGCTGGCATTTGGGCAGAGAAAGGAGACCCACAGAATCCAGCAGAGAGAATTCTTGACATATTTTTTAGGTAAGAGTCTTTGAGCCACTCCACCTCTGGCCCAGAACAAGGGACATAAGTCAGCCACCTTTGTCCAGGCCCAGTAGCAAGGGTTCCCACCTTCTCCTGAGCTTCCAGGAGCCTGCTAAATCTTCACATGGGAAAGCAAGGGGCCAGGAAAGCCCATGATGGTCGTGCAGGCGTTGCAGGCTTCAGGCCAGACTTGGGAGTGGGTATCTAGCTGTGTTTTGCTGGCCGTTGGGACCTCCCAGAGGAAACGACCTATTTGGAGATGGTCTCAGTCTACAGGCCACGCTGGCCTTGAGCTCACTGCTGTCTTTCTGCCTCAGCCTCCTCAGCTGGGTTATAGGCATGAGCAACATACCTGACAGAAGCTTGACCTTGAGGTTGGGCTTCTAGACCAGGAGTGACTGCAACTGCATAAACACCATACCCGACTCCTGTGAGGGAGAAGGCTACATACTGACAATCCCAGACCTATGCCAGGCTGGTAGAGGAATACACTTTTGAGAGACACGCGCCTGTTCCCAGACCTAGACTCTTGCCTCCCTGCCCGGGAGGCAGGAAATGGGCTCAAGGGCACCCTCTGGATGGAAATGCACCCATCGAAAGTTTTGGCAGTCAGAAGTCCCAGCCCAAAGTGGCCTCCAAGGCAGGAGGTGGAGGTTGTCCTTGTCTTGTAGGAGGTCCTCTGTCTCTGCCATCACACTGCCCTGTACCTGTGGGTCTCTCCATAGGACCTCATCTTAGCAGCTGCAAAGACCCACTTCTAAGGGTCTTCAACTGGTTAGGATTTTGACATGGATTTGGGGTGGGGGACTGCTGTTCAGCCCAAACACCCAAGAACATGTGGTTTGAGAAGTCACCCTACCTGGCCCTCGCTCTTAGAGCAAGGTGGGTCGGGGTGGGGGGTTCTGATGATTCCTTCTTGAAATCTATACAGGGTCATGGGGTAGTCAGGTGTTGGAAATAGCTTCAAAGTTTGTGGGTAAGAAGCCCCTTTCCTCTGCCACCTCCTCTTCATCTCTCGTCAAAGCAAAGGAAGGAATCTTGTCCCCAAATGTCTGGTCCCTCTGCAAACAGGTCAAGATTCCCCTCGTGGAGGGTCCCTCAGAACCCCAACCAACATGAGCCTGGGTTTCTCACAGGAATGTTCTTTTAAAATAGCATCCAGATGCCCAAAGGAAGCTATATTGTAGATTGTGTTCTATTTCTGGTTCCCTATGTCTAAATGGGGCTATCACACCTGTCGGGTATGAAGCAGGGAATCTCACAGCCCAAAATAAAGTGGAATGTTTTCCCCCTTTGGTTCCAGCCCATGGAAAATGCTCTCGTATTTATATCTGGGCTGGTGGAGGGCTGAGGTAGCTGAGCGTGGGGGTTGGCAGAGAAGCAGAAGGCGGGTACCTGCCAGGGAACTGATACAGAATGAACGAACGGAGTGCTTTCCACTCTGCAGGCCAGGCTGAAGTCAGGTCGCAGCAGCTGAGGAGCGACACCTGCGCCTGCCCAGCCAGCCTGGCACAGCAAGGAACTGGGGGTGGCGGCTTCTCATTTAATCTCTGGGCCCAGTCCCCGACATGCAGAATGAGGGTCAGAAAGACGGCGTCCCAGTGTGCTTAGGTGGCCCTTTTCTATGGGGTTCTTCTTTGCCTGTCCCCTTCTACAGAATTACTTTTGAAAGTCCCACTTCCCCTCCTAAGGACAAACTTTTTTTTTTTTTTTTTTTTTTTTTTTTGAGACAGGGTTTCTCTGTGTAGCCCTGGCTGTCCTGGAATTCCTCTCTGTAGACCAGGCTGGCCTTGAACTCAGACTCAGAAATCCGCCTGCCTCTGCCTCCCAAGTGCTGGGATTAAAGGCCTTTTGTTAGAACCTCTCTCCAAAATGAGAGCAGGGGACAAGGAGGGACAAGGGGCCCAGGAGGGTAAGAAAACAGATTTAGTCACAGCCCTGTGATGTCTATGGGAAGCAGAGACCTGCAAGCTCGGTGATATTCAGGATGAGATAAAAATGTAACCCATCACATCTGGAAGCGATCTTCCCTGAGTGCTGGCTGCCCTTCCAGGAGGCTACAGTACCTGCAGAGAGAACATCTAGGGTCTGAGGGCCTCCACGGGTCTTCCAGTCAGGGTTGAAAGCAAAGAACATCCCTGGCTTTCGGGAAACAGGTGCTTGAGGCCTTTGGATGACCCAGTCCCTGTCCCCACAGCCCGCTCAAAGAAGCCTCTTCAGAAAGCCAAAGAGACACGAAGGTTATAGCTTTTGCTTCCAGAAGCCTGGAGGATTATATAAATAGCATTTTGGCCCGGAATATTCTAGGGGGTTCTCCAGATGCTTGAAATAGCCCACTTGTTACTATCTATACTCAGAGCATCTACCCCTGGCCGCGCCCACATGGCTAAGTATAGCTCCCTGGCTGAACCTGATGGAACACAAGTTTCCAGGCTGCTGTTGACTATGGAGTGGAACATCCAGGGAGAGTACATGGCTGCTGAGGCAAGCAGCCACACCCTACAGCCCAGCCCAGAACATCCAGTGTCTGCTGAGTTAACCATATAGCCCAACTTCTCCATGTCTAGAACTGCTGGGACTGGAAAGATGGTTTGTGGTATAAAACAGAGACATCAGGGAAATTACAAGAGCATATAACTCCAGCTTCAGGGAGCTGGTGCTCCATCTCCCCACTGACTCCCATGGACACCCCATACATGTAGCAGATAGACATATATGCATTAAACATTCCTTAAAAAGAACCACACAGGGGCTGGAGAGATGGCTCAACGGTTAAGAGCACTGACTGCTCTGCCGAAGGTCCTGAGTTCAAATCCCAGCAACCACATGGTGGCTCACAACCATCTGTAATGAGATCTGACACCCTCTTCTGCTGTGTCTGAAGTATACTTATAATAATAAATAAATCTTTAAAAAAGAAAAAAAAAAAGAACCACACAACCTTTAATCCCAGCACTGGGGAGGCAGAGGCAGGTGGATTTCTGAGTTTGAGGCCAGCCTGGTCTACAGAGTGAGGTCTAGGACAACCAGGGGTACACAGAGAAACCCTGTCTCAAAAAAAAAAAAAAACAAAAAAAACAAAAAAAATCCAAAAGCCCATCACTAGTGTCTGGTTATCATAGAAGTTCACAACTAGGAAGATTCCAAAGCCAAACCGAAGCAAGATTTCACAGTATGGAGAGAGTCCTCCACCCACTAGAACCAGTCGCTTCCTCCACACAGATCAAGGTTGGTGTGGATAGAACGGTGCTAACTTAATTAGTTCTCTCCATAGTCCTCAGTCACTCTCTGAGCCTTCCACCTCCACGGGCTGAAAGTCTTCCCTGGAGCCTCCCCACCCATGATGAACTCAGCTCAAGGTGCTCACCTCTACCCAGGGCCAAGCGGTGCTACCCAGGTTCTGCTGTCCCCGGCGGCCCCTCCTAGCTCCCTGGGTCTGAGAGGCTCTGGGTTGGGCTGGCACAGTGACTGTAAGGACAGCCATTTCTCTATCAACCACACCCTGCTACTGGAGGAGGTCTTGGCTGGACAAATGGTCTTGACTCCCATTGTAACTTGTTGTAGGAGGGGAACATTCCCTGCTTAGTCAGGAGATGGAAAATTACCTGTCCCTGACATACGCTTGCCCACCTTCACCTGGATGATTTTATCACAGTGCCTTGTGTGAACTCCTCCACAGACTTCAAAGCCTTCCAGCAGCTCCTTAGTACAGAATTTCTTTTTCCCCTTAGAACTCAGGCACATCTTGCTACTTTTGCTTTGAAACCCAGACAAATCTCTTTGTTTCTTGTATTGTAGTAAACTTGTAAACTTGGCTCAACCCAGAGAACACAGATTAACAATAGATCATTGCAATAACATGAGGTTTATTGATCCACAGGTATGTGGGGTTGCCCACCCTCACGGGGGGGCGGGGGGAGGTCAGCTCCGAACTCAGAAAGCACACATCTTTTATACTTTACAGAGGGCAGATTTCTGCAACAAGGCTAGCTGGATTACTCTGGTTGGTGGAACACAGGACAAAGGATCTCATCAGGCAGTGGTTGGCTTGCTCAGGGGGCTGTTCTTGGCTTAGTCAGCCAACTTCCCTATCCAGCTCTGCACCTGGCCTTGAAAAGTCTCTGGGAAGGGGCTGAGTAACTAGGTGGTAGGAGGGGATTGTCATCAGCAAGGTCAGGGTGACAGTTTGTGGTCTTTTTCGAAATTCACCACAGGGAGGGTTTGGGGGGTGTTCTTTAGAGAATTGCTAATCTTGTTTTTGTGGACCTTAAAGTCATTGTGACCACCAGTTATTTTTGTTTTGGCCTTACTTAGTCAGAATGGCCTGGTCATTCTGTCTCAACATTCTGACCACCAGAACTTTGTTTTTTCAACATGCCCTTGGATATCCCTGGAACACAACTTCTCAGTGTCTGAAGCTGCTGCTTACAGGAGCTTGAATATGGCTCTCTTATTTCATTTCATTTCTACATTCCCAGAACCTTGTTTCTGCAGCTTTGTTTTTTCACTTTATTGCTTCAGTATCTCTGCTAGGTTATGCATCCTCTGTACTAACACGCTATCGGTGATGATAGCCTAAGACACTCAGATCCTCCAAAGCCTTTCTTTTCTCATAAGAATCCTGCCTCATCAAGGGCCCAGCAAAGCCACAAGCTCCAAGCCAGATCCGGGGTCCCTGATGGGTCCAGCTTCTCCTTGAGTATCTAGTGAACACTGTCCTCTCAGGCCAAGTGCCCTGGTTTCTGAACATAGCTTCCTCATTCCTAGATCCCCAATCTCTAGTCTCTGTGGTTCTCCAGCCCCTAATATCCAGAGGACCTCCATGCTAATGAATGCATGTCTTAGGGTTTCTACTGCTTTGATGAAACACTATGACCAAAAGCAACTTGGAGGGGGTGTATGAGCGTTTATTTGGTTTCAGAAGCTAATGCAGGAACTCAAGCCAGGGAGAAACCTGGAGTGGGAGCTGATGCAGAGGCCATAAAGAGTGCTGGCTTGCTCCCCATGGCTTGCTCAGCCTGTTTTCTTTTCTTTCTTTCTTTCTTTCTTTCTTTCTTCCTTTCTTTCCAGTTTTTCAAGACAGGGTTTCTCTGTGTAGCCCTGGCTGTCCTGGAACTCACTCTGTAGACCAGGCTGGCCTCAGAAATCCGCCTGCCTCTGCCTCCCAAGTGCTGGGATTAAAGGCATACACCACCACTGCCTGGCCTCACCCTTGCTCTTATTATATCCTGTCAGATGACTATGTAGCGTGGCTAAAATGACTTCCTTGGGGGAGACATGAACAATGTCTACCCCCACTCACTAAGGGTTTCTTTGATAAACTAAGGTACAATTCCATCTAGTTCACTCTGGGGAATTAACGAGTTTATTTGGCTTACTGATGGAGCAATGGGTAAGGAGTTACAGGCAGGAACATGGGTGAAGTCAAAGCAACCGCACTCGGGTATGCACCCAGCACAGATGATGATGCCCACACACACCCCCACCACATCCCTGCTGTGGCTGTGTAGCTGGAGCTCCCTCCCTCCCCTAGTCTTCCCCACACAAATACTCCAGCTCCTCTCCAAAATGTGAAGCTACATGCCCTTTTGGCAGAATTGCATACAGCTATTTGGAAGGAGTGGCTGGCTGCTCAGGTAAGGTTCGGTGAGCCTTAGGAAGGAGGTGGAGCCTAACTCCTGAAGCGTGGAGTTTGGCTTAGAAGACAGTCCTTTACAATGGAAGGGTTGTGAAGAAGGAAGCCAGCAATGCTTATATGTCGTGTGGGTGTGTCTGGTCTCCCTTCTGTATATAAAAGAGCCATGGGAGCTAATTTTATGATTAGTAAATTTTTTTTAAAGACAAACCTTTAAAATCCCAGGTTGGTCTCCAATTTGCTCTCTAGCTGAGGATGACCTTGAACTTTTGTTTGTTTGTTTGAGACAGGGTTTCTCTGTGTAGCCCTGGCTGTCCTGGAACTCACTCTGAGGACCACCAGGCTGGCCTCAAACTCAGAAATTCACCTGCCTCTGCCTCCCAAGTGCTGGGATTAAAGGCATGTGCCCGGCGACCTTGACCTTTTAACCCTTCATCTCAACCTCCTAAGTGTGGGGATTACAGATGTGTGCCATACTTGGTTTATGCTGTGCTGGAGATGGCATGCTAGGTAAGCGCTCTGCTATACATATTTGGCCACAATTTTTTTAAAAAACACCCAAATTAGGGGCTAGAGAGCTGGCTCAGAGGTTAAGAACACCGACTGCTCTGGAAAAGGCCCTGAGTTCAATTCCCAGCAACCACATGGTGGGTCGCAACCATCTGTAATGGAATCTGATGCCCTTTCCTGGTGTGTCTGAAGACAATGTACTCATATACATAAAATAAATAAATCTTAAAAAAAAAACCCAAAAAACAAAAAACAAAACCAACCCACTCAAATTGAAAGAATTCTTTGTGATATCTAGAAAGTGTGATCTACCCCAAGGTGTCGAGGTAGGTGCATGGGAACCTTTTACAATTACCCTTCTGTTTTTCTGGTCCTTGTCTGAGGCTGCTGGCATTTCCTATGACACCCCACCTCCACCTCCATCCCAACACACACAGGTAGCATTTGCTCAGTGGCCCCTTACTGGAAGTGTGGCTCATGCCACCGTTGGGCTGTGGTCTCGGAGTTCAAACAAAGGAGGGCCTTTAGAGGTCACCCAGTGCAGGGGGCTGATTTGTCAGGGCCAAGTAAGAGAGCCAAAGTCCAGGCAAAGAACAAGCCAAGGCAAGCGGGAAGGTAGAAGCAATGAGTCCTGAGGGCTGGTGCCCAGGAACCCACACAGGTCAGAGGAGGGAGGGATTGGTGACAACCCTCCTGGCCTGGCTAAGGAAGGAATTAGCTTCTCATGGCAGAGTAAGGAAATTCCAATCTGCGGTGGCCCCAACAGTTTCTCCTTCACCTCTGCTCACTCTAAGGCAACTTTTCTTCCTCCCCTAGTTCTGCCCAGGCTCACACCTTCTCTCGGTTCTTTCCTACCTTAGCTCCTCCTAAGCACAGCTGCCAGCCTACAGCCACCTATGTGATTGGTTGCACACGCTAAGCACTACGATGTTTTTTGCACAGGGAACCAGAACCCTTGGATGAAATTTACCTCTTCCAGTCTCTCTGGTTCCCCAGGCCGGCCAGGAGTTCTGGAACGACTCTGATCTCTGAGGACTTTCCTAGGGAACTGAGCTCAAAGGGACCAAGGAACAGGGGGCAAGGGAGGGGCGGGAGTGGGGGCACAGAAATCCACAAACAGTATCCTCCCTTTTTAGGTTGCTTTCAGAGGTTTTCTGTCCCCAGTGCCTGGGCTGGAGAAAGCCCTGCCTGGGAATCACAGCTGCACTTTGGTCCCCTCTGCTGGCCTGTTCAGGCCAAACGCTGAGCTACAAGCAGCGGATGCTCCGCCCTGGTGGACTCTCTTCCTTCCTGTGGATCATACATGTGTATCCCTGATCTAACTAACAATGAACTTCACAAACATGACAGACATTTACAACGTTTGATGAATAGAGAGATGACCTGCCACTGACTCTTAGCTTCAAAGTACACAGGGTTCCAGGTACTGATGTGCTTCAGCCCATGAGGTGACCTTGGCCTCTGTACCTGATAATGTGCAAGGATTCCCATGGATGCAACTATTCGTTCCAGATTGAATCATTCTCTTCTTTAACTTAATGTTTTTATTTTTTAGAGACAGGATCTCACTGTGTACTTCTGGCTGACCTTGAACTCACAGAGACTCCCACCCCTTTCTTCTTCTTTGGGTTTATTTATTTACTTAGGCTTTCAAAACATGGTTTCTCTGTGTAGCTCTGGAACTTACTCTGTAGATCAGGCTGGCCTGGAACTCACAGAGATCCACCTGACCTCTGCCTCCTGAGTGTTGGGATTAAAGTTATCTTTCTGCTGGCTTTTTTTTTTTTTTTTTTTTTTTTTTTTTTGTGAAGCAGTAAAGCTATTGTAAAAGAATTGAAAATAAAAGCCATCTAATATGCCAAAGGAAACAATAGTGAGCTTCCATTGGTCAGCCTGTCAGCCTGACTGACAAGCTGTCTACTGTGGCGCAGAAGGCCTATTCACACACTCACACTCTAGCGGAGAGAGCTGAGCAATCGATCCAGCTTCCAAGATGGCAGACTGCCAACAGCTATCAACATTGCCCCAGGCACATAGCTGCTTGGCTGGTTCATCCACTTCTAGGAATCTACGGAAGCACTCCTATACACAATACAAGGAAAGTATGGTGCATGGCTTCAAAGGGGGGACGGCTTGAATAAATTACCGACGGGCTAGACAAACAAGGAAGTTGTTTTGGTGTGGAGCTGGAAACTGTCCAAGAAACTCAGACGTAGAAAAAGCAGCGTGGAAGAAAAAGCAACTTCCAGTCACTGTGTATAAAATGTCAGCCAGAAGGCTGTTAAGAATTGGTACTATCGCTGGGCAGTGGTGGCGCACACCTTTAATCCCAGCACTTGAGAGGCAGAGGCAGGCAGATTTCTGAGTTCGAGGCCAGCCTGAGTTCCAGGACAGCCAGGGCTACACAGAGAAACCCTGTCTGGGAAAAAAAAAAAAAAAAAAGAATTGGTACTATCAACACTCCTAAGAACAGAACCGGTGGCCTGGGTATCGTATACTCTCACATCTTCGGAACTCTAAGTCATTCAAAAGCCACAAGTTTTAGAAGAGATGGAAATAGGAAGTTGTATCTGTTTCTCTTGGAGAATGGATGGTCAGTTCTGGAAACAGAAGTGATGGCTGTACCAAATAAATATACTAAATGTCACTAAACTGTACCATAAGAATGACACAGAAATGTGCCCAATCCATTTCAGCTATGAAAAACACGACAAAATTCTTGTGTGAAGCTTGGGAGAGAGGACGGCATTTGAAAATGCCCATCTCGTATGCAGCATATCCGCTGGCGGGTGGCCAGCTCAGGCAAGCTGTGAGACCCAGACAGGCTGTGAGACCCCAGACTGTCGGACCAGGAGACTCGAGATTGTGACAAGTCAGATTGTGAATGTAGGAGACTCCAGGATGTGTGGCTCGGGCACGACCTTGGGCTGCGGATCAGAGGATGCCTCCGGATTCACTGCCTAGTGAGCTTTGCTTGCAGCGGAGAGAGTGGATGCGCACATTCTTTTTCAGCGCCTCTGTTTCAGCAGCAGATGGCCCCGCTGTCCCGACGGTCACGCAGGATACCTGGTGCCTGTGTGAGAAGGAACCTGTGCGAGTAGGAGGCCTCCCGCGCCTGCGCAAATACCGCCTGTGCATAAGGCGCATGCGTAGATCCCACACTCTCGCCGCAGACCCCGCCCCTCACTCGCAGCCTCGAGCTTAGAGGCACTGGGGGCGGGCTCAGTGTCAGACGCACATCATTCGATTCTGTCCATAGGCTAAAAAGTGGATCATGGGCTCGGCCCGTCGCCTATTGGACGACACGGGAAAAGCCCGGTCCGCAGGCCAATCATGTGGTAGCGCGTGAGACTAGACACCCGGGGAACCGGTGCTGGGCTCTGTAGCTCGGGACTCCAGCCTCTCAGTCATGGCCTCGGAAAAGCCTCAGGACCTAATGGTCACCTGCACCGCGCCGGTCAACATCGCGGTTATCAAGTACTGTGAGTGCTGGAGACAAAGATCACCTCGGCTGGGATCGGGACGTAGAGCTGGAGGCCGTAGTCACCGGGACTGGAATAGGGGGACCACTGGGCTGGAGGGTCGGGTTCCAGAGTAGCTGGGCTGGGGAGGGGGATCCTCCAGGCTGGAATGGGGGGAAGATCACCACCGTCGGGATCCATGGGCACAGTGCTGGAAACGGGGGTTACTGCAACCAGGATCGGGGATCCTGGGAACTGGAGACCGGGACACAGGTGCCGAGATCGATGGGCACAGACCTGGAGATGTCACTCCTGCCGGGATTCAGGGTCCTAGTGCTGGAGGGAAAGGCCCATGTCCCGGATCTGGAGCAGCTGGGCTGGAGAAGGCTGGAAGGGTAGCTCAGGGATGAAGGGGGCGTTGCCACGTGGGGCTCTGGGCTGGAGACAAAGTTATCCCTGCTAGGTTGGTTAGACTCTGGCCTGGAGAAGGTACACCACTGCAGGTCTGCGATGGTGAAGTTAAGGCTCTGAGCTGCTAGGGAGAGGCGGGGCTCTCCATGGGCCAGCCTCAGGTTCACATGCTATGCACCCCTGGCCTCTACTGTCATTCCTGAAGTTTTGCTGTTGACAGAGTGGCCGCTGCACCCGCACGTGTGAGGAGCAGCCTCCTGCTCTTCCTCCTTCCCTGGTGACACCTGTAAACTGGGGGAGGTATCACAGGGACCAAGGTTTCTCACGCCAGCCAACCCCCTGCTCTTCCTTCCACTGTGGTCATTTAGAACTGGCCTTGGAAGTAGAGCCACACAGCCTGTAGATTCTTGAGTTTGGCTTGTTTCAGTCGGCACACTTTTCTGGAAGATTATCCAGGTGGCCACAGCAAGATTTCATTGCTCACAGTTGCTTAAGCCCTGTTCTAGGGCCTAAGCAACCCTAGGGGCTCTGTTACCAGGAAAGCTGCTGCCACATTTATGGGCAGGTTTTCGTGTGAACTTTCATCCTACCAAGGAAGATGCCCTGAAGTAGCTCTGGGAGATCAAGCGGCAGTTCTTCATTCTGTTAATGATCTATGGGTTCCCTGGGATGGCAGTACCCAGCTTGTATTCCCACCAGTGCTACATTGACCATTTCCTTCTTTTTCTCTCTCTCTTTCTCCCTTTCTTCCTCTTTCTTCCTTTCTTTCTCCCTTTCTTTCTTTCTTTCTTTCTTTCTTTTCCTTCCTTCCTTCCTTTCCTTCTTTCTTTTTTAAGATTTATCTATTGGGGCTGGAGAGATGGCTGTTCTTCTGAAGGTCATGAGTTCAAATCCCAGCAACCACATGATGGCTCACAACCATCCGTAATGAGATCTGGTGCCTTCTTCTGGAGTGTCTGAAGGCAGCTACAGTGTACTTACATATAATTAATAAGTAAATCTTTTTTTAAAAAAAAAATTTATTTTATGTATATGAGTACATTATAGCTGGTTTTAGACATACCAGAAGAGGGCATCAGATCCCATGACAGATGGTTGTGGAAGAACAGCAAGTGCTCTTAACCCGTGAGCCATCTCTCCAGCTCCCCAGACTCCCATTTCTTACTTCATCTCTTTGTGGGTGATTTCTTCTTTGCATCTGGCTGCTGCTTGGAGCACTTTCATGGTGGCTGCTTTAAAGCCTTTGCCAGCAGTTGTGGCATCTCTGACACTTCAACTTTAGTTTTTTTTGTTTTTTTCCTCAGTGTGAGATCCTCCTTTTTGGTGTTACATGATTTGGGGTGAGATCTAATGGTTTTCTGCTGTGCCCTGAGACTCAAGTCCTATTAAAACCTTTAGCTGGGGCTGGAGAGATGGCTCAGCGGTTAAGAGCACTAACTGCTCTTCCAGAGGTCCTGAATTCAATTCCCAACAACCACATGGTGGCTCACAACCATCTCTAGTGGGATCTGATGCTCTCCTCTGGTGCGTCTGAAGACAGCTACAGTGTACTCACATACATGAAATAAATAAATAAATCTTAAAAAAAAAAAAAAACTTAAGCTGGCAGAGGAGGGGTACCACCCCTTTTATGGCAGATAGAGGGGTTCTACCTACTTTGTATGGCACTTGTTCCTGCTGGGGCTCTGTAGGGTTCCTGCAGGAACCATCAGGCCTCCTTTGGAAACTGCCGGCCAGGCTGGGAGAGCATCCATAAGCCCTGTGGATAAAGTTCAGGCGGCCAGCTGAGCCAGGGCAGCTCAGGGAGAGAAGGATGGAGCACCCAGGCTACCTGGGCCTTGGAACAGAGGCAGGCTGAACCAAGCAAAAACTTTGTCTCACCCAGCTGCCTGGGTTTCCTTGATGCAAGTGTTGCTGACCTGGGACCAGTGGGCAGGAAGAAACTCAGATAAGTGTACCAAAAGCCAAGCCAGACAGTGGTGGTTCACGCCTTTAATCCCGGCACTTCGGAGGCAAGAAGCAGGGGGATTTCTGAGTTCGAGGCCAGCCTGATCTACAGAGTGAGTTCTAGGACAGCCAGGGCTACACAGAGAAACCCCATCTGGAAAAACAAACAAACAAACAAACAAACAAAAAAGTGTACCCAAAGCCATGCCTGCAGCTGAGGGCCCAGGATCTTCCTTCCTGGCTTGTGTAGGACAGCTGGGCCTTAGAGGGACAGAGCATCTGCTCTATGGTTCCAAGAGAGCTACCTGTGTGCAGGTAGATTTCTGTAGGCAGCAAAGGGTGAAATCACCTGCCCAGTGTTAGTCTTTTGTTACTGCCTGGCCAAACACCTCCTCACTAGCCAAGCATCTACAGATGCCCAACAAAAGCGTGATACTACATACAAGCTAAGAGCTGTGGGCGCCCTCAGGTGCCGATCCTCAGGCCTTCTGGAGATTTGACTGTGCTTTGGGGTCACAGGAGTACCGGGCAGAGAGGGGCCGTTCTGTTTGGTACTATCTGCGACATGGTCAGGACCTGGCTCCTCTGGGTAGACAGGCAGGTAGAGGAGTAGATAGACCACGAGCCGCATAGGCACAGGGTTCCTAGCAAACACCTGTATCTGGGCTGTATCTGGGCCGGGAAAGAAAGATGGAGGAAGTAGGTGGACTGGCCCCCTACCTCTACTGTGCTCTGGGAACCTGAGCTCTGAGTCTGCTGTCAATCTAGGAGGTCCTCCTGAGGTGGTGTAGTGAGAGGGGTTGGGGCACTGCAGGGAGTACCAGGAACTCACTGTTCTGGTTGTTGTTTCAGGGGGAAAGCGAGATGAAGCACTGATCCTGCCCATCAACTCCTCCCTGAGTGTCACACTGCACCAGGACCAGGTGACTGTGCTCTGGTGGCTGGAATGAGGTGGCTTCTCATGGGGCCATAGCCGGGCCTGTGTCCTCCTAATTCCTGTTGACTGTCTAACACGCGTTTCCCTCATCTCAACCACACACAGACCCGAAGCCACAGGGCTGGTTTCACATCTGATACCTTTACTCAAGAGGGACCAGGTGCCCGTGGTCCTGCTGTGGGTGAGACAGTTCTCAGCCCAACACAGCACAGGCCAGGCCAGTGTGGCTAGCCTGAGGGGCTAGCCAGGGCTGAACCCGGTGGCCCTTCTGACCTTCCACATGCTGGCCCCTGCCCAGGTGGACAGCCATACTGGCCCTAGGTAGGAGAGACCTCCTTGGCAGGAAGTGATGCTTGGCGGGCATTCGTCCTCGGCACTGACCCCTGTTTTCCTTCTCAGCTAAAAACCACCACAACTGCTGCCATTAGCAAAGACTTCACAGAGGACCGCATCTGGCTGAATGGTCGAGAGGAGGATGTGGGGCAGCCACGGCTCCAGGCCTGCCTGAGAGAGAGTGAGTTGGGGTGACAGTGGGGTACTGAGTGCCCACAGGAAGCCTCTGATAGAAGACAGAGAAGGGCTGGAGTTGGAACACCCCAAGAGGAAGTCTGTGTGAAAATTACTGTGTCACAGATTTCAGCCATACTCTTGCCTCTCCCAGCCTCTCCCCCTCCCAGCCTCTCCCCTCTCCCAGCCTCTCTCCTCCTCCCAGCCT
>NW_022196905.1:260890274-260900686 GCF_008632895.1 Mastomys coucha | reverse complement strand
AACCTCTCCCCTCCTCCCAGCCTCTCCCCTCTCCCAACCTCTCCCCCTCTCCCAGCCTCTTCCCTCTTCCCAGCCTCTCCCCTCTCCCAGCCCCCAGTTAAATGAGGCATCAGGAGTAGGTTCAGTGTGTCCGCCCACTGGCAAAGCCATTCTTTGTGCCATCTGCCCTGCAGTTCGACGCCTGGCTCGGAAGCGGAGGAGCACGGGGGATGGGGACGCTCTACCCCTCAGCCTCGGCTATAAGGTGCATGTGGCGTCAGTGAACAACTTCCCCACCGCTGCAGGCCTGGCATCCTCAGCAGCGGGCTACGCCTGCCTAGGTGGGTGTCCACAGACACTGGGGGAACCGGGTTCTGTTCTGTGGTAGTAGGAGTTCTCTGGCCTGTCAGGATCCAGGGCTAGTGTCTTAGGGTTTTACTGCTGTGAACAGACACCATGACCAAGGCAAGTCTTATACCTTTATAAGACAACATTTAATTGGGGCTGGCTTTCAGGTTTAGAGGTTCAGTCCATTATCATCAAGATGGGAGCATGGCAGCATCCAGGCAGGCATGGTGCAGGAGGAGCTGAGAGTTCTACATCTTCATCTGAAGGCTGCTAGCAGAAGACTGGCTTCCAGGCAGCTAGGATGAGGGTCTTATAGCCCATACCCACAAAGATATACCCACTCCAACAAGGCCACATCTCCTAATAGTGCCACTCCCTGGATATAAACCATCACAGCTCCCATTGGTGGAGCTCCCTGTACACAGGCCCTGAGTTTGGCTTTTCCCAGAATGCAATTGACCATCAGACCCTCTATGCATTTGTATGAGGGCTCTTCAGCTTCCTAGTGACACAAGTGACTGAAGCTCCTTATCTTGAGGCATGGGGGGGGGTGTCTTGGCACCCCCCCCCCGTCCCTCCTCCCCGAGAATTTCAAGCCCATGGCCCAGCTTCAGGCATGGCTGCCTTCCAGCCATCTGACCCCATGGTCAGGAGCTGTCCTCTCCCATCAGTATAATCTTTGCTTCTTACCTTGGGTCACTGCGTGACATCCCCATCCCTTGGCTCCAGGGGTGATGACTTCTGGTCCTGCTGGCTCCTGTGTTGTCCTGAACTGGAGGTATAGGTGAGCCTTGAGGCAGGTTCACCTTTTTAAGAGTGCAGGACTCAGGGAAGGTCCTATGCTGGTGAGCAATAAGCTCACCTCACTGCCTGCCCTAATGCCTCCCTCATGCCTCAGACTCTCACCTAGTGGCCTTCTCTATGCCTCCTCTTCCTTCAGTGCTCCACTTGGGCGCAGCTCCTCAAAGAAACTTCCCCACCCCAGGTCCTGAGGCGGTTTACTATACTGGCTACATTTCCAAACCCAGTACCGAGTGAAGCAAGGTGGATCCGAGAGATGCCAGCCCAGATTTCAGAGCCCCAGCTCTGCCTTCTCGGAATCTCATTTCCCGTACAGTTGGGAGGCCACCCCTAGCAGAACCAGACTGTGTAGCACATTAACCCTTACCCTGCCCCTGTCTCTTTGCTGTACCTTTAGCCTATACCCTGGCCCGGGTCTACGGGGTTGAGGGAGACCTCTCCGAAGTGGCTCGGCGGGGCTCGGGCAGCGCATGCCGCAGTCTCTATGGGGGTTTCGTGGAGTGGCAGATGGGGGAGCAGGCCGATGGGAAGGATAGCATTGCTCGGCAGATAGCCCCAGAATGGCACTGGCCCCAGCTCCGAGTCCTTATCCTTGTGGTAAGTAAGATCGGCATGCTGCTGGTGGAGGAATGGCTGTTTAGCAAGGGCTGGGGCTAAGGAATGGAAGCTATGCAGATTTTTCGCCAGCCGTGGCTAGAAAACAGACCAAGGCTGTTGGTGGTAGGCTGTGAGGTCAGAAGTGGCTCCCACATGGCCTGGATGTCCCCCTTTTCCATGATGTCACCAGACACATACCCACATCACCCCTCCCCATCGAGGACTTCAGGGTTGGGATGACAAGGGGCAGGACCAAGTGATGGGCTGGGGCTCGGGGTTCCCCTTGGCCCAGGCTCAGTGCTCCTCCTCCCCCCCTTCAGGTGAGTGCTGAAAAGAAGCAGACGGGCAGTACAGTGGGCATGCAGACCAGCGTGGAGACCAGTACCCTGCTCAAGGTAGGCTTGCTGGGTACGGTAGACCAGAGCCCTGCCCATCTGCAGTGGGAAGAGTGGAGTGCAGCACTCAAGGTCAGGCTTCCCTGGTGGATGGATGGCTCCGGAGGTCCTGGGCCCCACCTACTGCCAGAGAGTATGCCTGCCCACCTGCCTGTCCACCTACTCACTCACTCACCCACCTTGCAGTTCCGGGCTGAGTCCATTGTGCCTGAGCGCATGAAAGAGATGACCCGCTGTATCCAAGAGCAGGATTTCCAGGGCTTCGCCCAGCTGACCATGAAGGATAGCAACCAGTTCCATGCCACCTGCCTGGACACCTTCCCGCCCATCTCCTACCTCAATGACACCTCCAGGCGCATCATCCAGCTAGTCCACCGTTTCAACACCCACCATGGGCAGACGAAGGTGACAGCATGTGGCAGGGAGGGTGCAAGCAAAGAGAGGGCTGGCTTCAGGGAATGTGGGCTGCCACCTTGAGGAGCATGGGCATGGGCAAACGATGGGGGCTGTGGTGCACACGGACAGACAAAGGTTACGGAAGAAGGTGTGGGTGGCCTCCAGGTCGGGGCCTCGGGACCATGCTGACACAGCATAGACAAGCTCCTCCCGAATGTTCTGGTTTGTTCTGTGTTTTTGTGTCTTGCCCAATTCTTAGCCTAGTAGCCTGTTCCTGAGCTCCAGGCAAAGGTGACTCACACCGGGGTGTCTGGTCAATACCACTCCTTGGTTTAAGTGTATGGGCCCTATACAGCTCTGGGAGACCCTACGTTTCTCAGCAGGTAGAGGGTCAGAGCCAAGGGTGCTAAGCGATCAACTGGAGACATACTTTGGTTCCAGGTGGCATACACATTTGATGCGGGCCCCAACGCCGTGATCTTCACTCTGGAAGACACAGTGGCTGAGTTTGTGGCAGCTGTAAGACACAGCTTTCCCCCTGCAGCCAATGGAGACAAGTGAGTGTGTGCCCCACCTTCCTGCCTTGAGATGCACAGAACAGTCTACAAACAAATGGTAGTCACGGTGCTAAACCTGGTGCTCTTAGACACACGGGTCAACCCAAGGGGACTGAGCCGCCCCACGAGGCAGCATTAAACTCTTCTGGTAGCCACACATTGCGGGTGTGTGAACAAATACCATATCCCCCCTTCTAAGAAATGACATCTCAGCTGGGTGAGGTGGCTCACACCTGCTTAGTAGCTCAGTTCCAAGCCTGCCTGGGCTACAGTGTGAGGTTCTATCTCAAAAAAGTGAATTTAAAAAAATTTTTTTTTCTAATTTGGAGTTTTTTTTTTTTTTCAAGACAGTTTCTCTGTGTAGCCCTAGTTGTCCTAGAACTTGCTATGTAAACCAGACCTGCCCAAACTTAGAGATTCATCTGCTTCTGCCTCCCGAGTGCTGGGATGAAAGGTGTGCACCACCACCAACCAGGAAAAATTTTTTTTTTTTTTTTTTAAAGAGAATGATAATATCCCTGGAAGGTCAGGGCCCCTGCTTCAGCAAAAGCTGACTTGAGCTTTATTTATTTATTTATTTATTTAAAACATTTTAAGACTTTTTTTTTTAGTGTGTCTAAGTATTTTGCGTGCATGAATGTTAGTGCTGGGGCTGGAGAGATGACTCAGTGGTTAAGAACACTGACTGCCCTTCCAGAGGTCCTGAGTTCAATTCCCAGTAACCATATGATAGCTCACAACCATCTGTAATGGAATTGATGATGCCCTCTTCTGGTGTGTCTAGAAACAGCAATAATGTACTCACATACATAAAAATAAATAAATCAATCTTTAAAGAAAAAAAATGAATGTTAGTGTTCCATGTGTGTGCAGTATCCTTGAAGGTCAGAAGAGGGTGTCATAGCCACTGGAACTGGAGTCACACATGGTTGGGAGCTGCCATATAGGTGCTGGGAACCTAACCCCGGTCCCCTGCAAGAGCAGTAAGTGTTCTCAATCTCTGAGCCACCTCTCCAGTCCGGAAGTGAATTTTATTAGGGAATTAATGCGTGGGGCATTCTGATGAGCGTGTTCAATATCTGATACTTTGAAGTGTAGGGTTTAAACAAAGCCCCAGTTTCTTCCATATTGAACAAGTTTGAGCCTGTGAGTGGTTTCTTGTCTCTTCCTGGCACGGGTCTGTCTTCTGGGACTGGTCTGAATGTGTGTGCCACTTAGCAATTCAAAATTCATGGTGTTCTCATTATCTCAAAAAAAAAAAAAAAAAAAAAACCTCCCTCCTAGTAGACCCCTGCACTCCTCACCCGTGCCATACCCAGCCCACCGTGTCTGAGGAGCTGCCCTTCTGGGCCTTCCGCGCACAACCTCATGACCACACTTCTGCCTTCTTTGCCTAGGTTCCTAAAGGGGCTGCAGGTGGCGCCTGTTCTTCTCCCTGATGAGCTGAAGGTTGCGCTGGCTGTGGAGCCCAGCCCTGGTGGGGTCCAGTATATCATTGCCACTCAGGTGAGGCCAATCCACATGACAGGCACATTCCTACCTGCTGGAGGGCCTAGACTCCCTCACCCCACTGTGTCTCAGGCAGGAGGCAGAAGCTTGCATCAGCCGTGGCACCACAGTAGCCACATGCCGTTCGGTCTTTAGGCTCGGAGTCATCCGACACTGTCTGGTGTACACATTTCCCCTCAGTGGTCATTTAGGGACAACTCGCAGGTAGAGGAGAGCAGGGGTGTGCTGGGGTGTGAGGGTTAGGTACTTGGGACCGAGAGAGGATGAAAAGTAGTCACTTGCCAGCATAGGTAGATGTTGGGGTCCCCAGGACTCTGCCCTTAGGATACACCCCATCACAAGCAGGCCAGCAACCCCATGTCTCCTGATTCCTGCTCAAAGAGGCTCACTCCCAAGTCTCTGCTTTCTACACCAGGCACGTGATGAGAGTCACTAAGATCCCCATGATCTATCCCAGCCAGGAGAGGCTCAAGAGGCTCAGCATACACAAGCTGGTGTGGACTTAGCATGAAGGGACCCGTCTCACCCCCAATCGAATCCTGCTTTAGAGTCTCTGACCTGTAAAGTCTTTGGAGCAGTGGCTACTGCTGCGACCCATGACTAGACATTTGATTTTTCTCCCCCAGGTCGGACCAGGACCTCAAGTCCTAGACGACTCTCATGATCATCTCCTAGGCTCAGATGGCCTGCCACAACGGGACCTTTGACCTCTTCCATGTCCTGTCCCTCATCCCATCTGGAGAAAGGGATTTGCTCACTGGAACTTGGGAGCTGGTGTGCTGACCGGCCACGCCTGAAGGGTTGCTTGGTGATACTACTGTGGGCTTTCAAGTGTGATGAGCAGCTGTCTAGGCGGCCAGGGGGACGGACCCCTTTCAAGTGCCTCAGGTTCCCCGCTGGTTTCTGAAGAGCTAGCTGACCCACTCTGTGCTCCAGACAGAGCTTATTAGGGAAGGGGAGTCCTTGTCTCCCACTGAAGATGCTCTGAGGGCTTCAGTAACCATCTAAGTGTGATGGCCCAGACAGCAGTGCTTCTCTGTTGAGACTCAGGCCACAATTTCCTTATAAAGCCTCCTGGTGAGGGTAGGGGCTATTGGGCCCACAGCTAGGGTCCATTGTGGGTGTGGGTGCCTCATAGTCAGTGGACCTGAGGGCCGCAGGAATAAAGTGTGCTGCTGCTGCCTGCCTGTCTGGGCTGTGCCTGCTTCTTCCCAAACCAGCTTTCTAGGGTCCCTGGTCTACAGTTCAGTTGCTGATCGGCTGGGCCCTACCCACCATTGAGTTCAGTCTTGTTTCCCTATGTAATGGAGAGGTGGGGCCTGAAGTGGGGCCTGTCAGGAACGTCGACCACAAGCCAGTCCCAGCCCCTGCACCCCACCCCCCACCCCGTGAGAGTCTCCTGCCACTTTGTCACCCTAAGCCATACTCCAACATACATGCTACAGCTGCTGGAGCTGGTCTAGGCCAGAGGAAAGAGACAACAGAGTGAAGGTGTCTGTTCCGTTTTCTGGGTTTTCCCAGCCTTGCACACCATGGTCCCCGCCACACACACCTCTTAGTCATGTGACCCAGGACACACCTGCCCCCAGCTCACAGTGGGTGGGAAGTAACCTCATCCCCTTTTAGGGATCTGCGTTAATCTGATAACCATAGAAGCAGGTGGGTGAAGTGACTTATTCCTGTGGTCCTAGGGGTATGGTCACAAGTCACAAGCAGCCCTGGTACATTCCAGCAGGAGAGAGTCGCCAATGGGGAGACTGTCCCACCCACCAAGGCTCAAAGGGAAGGTGCAGAGGAGGCCTCTGGGGCACAGCCCGAAAGGGCGGGGCCTGAGCAGGGGGCGGGCCGATCAGTGGGGACGTGCGGAGTGGGCTGCAGAGTTGGACCAGGCGGCTGCGTGTGCAGGGTCCTCGCCATGGGGCAGATCGAGTGGGCCATGTGGGCCAACGAACAGGCGCTGGCGTCTGGCCTGAGTGAGTGAGGCGTGCTGCGGGTGGAGGGGTCGCTCAGAACCCGTGGGCACCACGGGGGAAGCAGGGCTCGGGCTGTTTCTGCGGACTTCCAAGCGCGGAGCCTCGGAGGGACCTACCGGGGCCTCGGGGCTCAGGACGGGCGGTGGCCGCTGCAGGCGGTGCTCGGCCGCCTGCTCTAGAGGCGACCCCGCCCTGCATGCACCCTGTTGGGTCCGCGCTGGGACCTCAGAGGAGGAAGTTGCTTGCAGCTGGGGAAGAGGCATTCACTCGGTGGTTTCCCGCCTAGTTAGGAAAACCCCCGGAAGACCCTCTTCTGCGCACAGCCCACTTGGCCTTGGGGTCACTTGGGCTCCGGCTTCTCCCGGGAGGGCCTGGAATAGGAGCTAAGCTCATCCTAGAGGAGCAATCGGCTCCATCTCACAAGCTGAGTGTGCGCAGAAACTATTTCACAAGAGTCTGGATACCACTCAGAGTGATCTTAGCCCTGATGTCTTGCAGAGTTAAGATGTGGGACACTAGCCTTTAGGCGGGTTGAGATTGGCCGTGGCTTGAACAGTTCAGATTGTCTGGGAGGTCGGCCACGGGGCAGTGGGACCCCTGGGTTCACTGTACCAGGAAAGGAACCCAATAGACCGGGTCAGACCAGGAGCATCAGGCCTGAGAAGAGAAACTGCAGACGTGCCTCAAAGCAGAAGGTAGCCAGGAAAGACCTGCAAGGGCAGGGAGGATGGCCCAGACCCACCTCCAATCACCTGGGAATAGCGCATAGAGAAGGTGATAGATAGAGTCTCACCCTAATCCACTCCGGAAGCTCCCGGGCTGGGGTGGGAGGCCTTGAAACCGAAACTTTTTGAGAGTGGTGCCTGCCTGCCGTCCCCCTACTCCCACCCCACCACCGGCTCCCTTCTTTCCCCTTCTCACCCTCCTGTCAGTGGTGGTGGTTTCTGCTGTGAATACTACCGACAGTTTTAAAAGTTCCCTCCAGGAAGTGAGGGTGACAGACACTCCTGGGGAGGGGAGACCAGACGGGCGGGCGCTACTCCTGTGCATGCTAACCGTCCAGTGTCTCCTATCCTCATGTGTGCCTAAGGTCTCTGCGGACTGCCTCAGCTAGTTGTTCCCAGTGTCCAGGCTGACACGAGTCTCCTGTGCTGTTCAGCAGCAGTGGATGGGAGGGCTGGAGAAGTCACAAGCTGTGGCCTCTTTCTCCACCAAGGGTGACTTCCGCTGACTTTTCTTTTTACTGGGAAGTACAACCATCCTGGGAGGGTTCTTAACCATCTAGGTCCAATCAACAGGAGCACACTTTGTTGGGGTTTTTTGGTTTCTTTTTGTTTTGTTTTGTTTTTTTAAACATTTTAGGTTTTCAGATTGTTTGTGGTGTGTGTGTGTGTGTGTGTGTGTGTGTGTGTGTGTGTGTGGCTATGTGCATAAGTGCAGGCACTTGCAGACAAAGGCTAGAAGAGGGTATTGGATCCCCTGGAGCTGGTGTTCCGGGTGGTTCCGAACTAAACTGCCTGATGCGGGTGCTGAGAATTACACTCAGGTCCTCTGTGAGAGCAGCTGGCACTCTAACCCCTGAGCCATCAGAAAATTCCATTCTGGCCCCATCACCCGGCTCCACCTCAGGACGAAAGCCCGTTTCTGACAGCCGAGTCCCCTCTTGGGCTCTTCCTGCCTTCTTTGCTATGCAGCTTCTTCTCTGTCTCTGAGTTTTCTGAATGTGCACAGGAGGGCAGGGGGATGGGTATGGGTTTACACAATCAGCTGCAGCCACAGCTGATGCCTCCCTTCCAGTCTTGACTCAGATGTCACCCGCTGAGACATCAACCTCAGATAGCCTGCTTCCCCGGGATGAGGACCCTCTGTTACAGTGTACCACTTTATCAAGCTGTGGGCTTGAGAATGAGTCCTTGGGTCCCCCTGGTGGGTAAAGAATGACCCCTCCCACTCATGGTGGGTGGCATAGCAGAAGCTCACAGTGAGGACATGACACCCTAAGGACTATGGGTAGCAGGCCGAGTGAATGTGTGACAAAGCAGCCTTCCCTCCTGCAGAGTGCACCCTTAATGCTGACCAGCAAAACAGGAAGGTTAATATGTAGTGGAGCTACAAGCCAAGCATAGAGATACACCAATACTATTTGAAGGGTGGGAGAGGGACCTGAAGTCTGGGGATGCCCAGGACAGTATGGAGGCTTTTCCTGAGGCTGCTCTGGGGTCTCTGTGCGGGAGAAGGCAGGAGTCACCACCCTAGCAAGACGCTCATAGAGCACCAATCCCTCCAGCTGCTAAGAGCCGTTACTGCCAGGGGTCAGGCAGAAAAGATCATGAACAGCCTGAGACCTGGGTCTGCAAAGGGTGTAGGAATTAAGGCCGCCTCCACCCACAGATGCAGAAACTAGAGACCTCAAGTACGCCCACGGGCAGCTGTGGGATACACACCCTATTGGTGTGAGCTCACACTTACCATTTGAGGAAGTGAACCCTATGAGGAGTCGGCACCCCTAGGGCAGGGCGCCACAGGACGGGGTGCTGGTCTCACTGGAAAGGGGAAAACTGTTCCTCGAATGTCAAAGGAGATAAATGGCCTACTGGATCTGAAAAAAGGGAATTCTGCAGTCACACACTGATCAGGTCTTGGTGGTAGTGGATACACCGTGGATGCCCTGCCCTGAAGAAGGAAACAGAAGGGACCTGCCCTGAAAAAGGAAACAGAAGGGACCCAAGAAGAACCACATGGACGTGGGGCTTTCTTCACAGAAGTTGTGTCATACATTGTACAAGAAGGGCGACCATGTGAGGCGCTGAGTTCCACAACATGGGGGAGGACTTGGAGGCTGAGCAAGCCCACAGATGACGAGACTTTAGGCTAAAGAAAACGAGAAGTCTTTTTTATTTTAGAATAAATGGAAACAAATCTATCCTTGGACCCACTGAAGTGAAATTAGACAAAGAAAGAAAAAGTCATGCGAGAGTACCAGGCAAGCGTTCTAAGATCAACCATGGGCGCCAGGAGACTGTGCAGTAGTAATCGGATACTGAGAAAAGAATACGTTTCCGCTGGCCAGATCCTGCTGAGTCTTAGCTAGCCGATCCTCCTTGCAGAAGTGACTAGAAGACGCGCTGTAGAGAGGGGGAAATTGAATCTGGAGAGGAGCTGGTGCTTGAGAGAGAAAAGAAACCGCCAGACGGGAAACAAGTTAGGGAGCCAAAGCCAAGCCAAGCTTCCTGAGGTCCACCATGGCCTCGGAGAGTCTTAATTGATAGTAGCCTTAATTAATTTTCAAATGGCAGGACAGGGAAGAGCAGAACTTAACTCTGTGCATTTCAATTTGAAAAATAGCAATGATACCTCACTATACCTTTGAAAATCCTTGCTAAAATTTTTTTTTCTTTAGTCAGGCAGTGGTGGCGCACGCCTTTAGTGCCAGCACTTGGGAGGCAGAGGCAGGCAGATTTCTGAGTTTGAGGCCAGCCTGGTCTACAGAGTGAGTTCCAGGACAGCCAGGGACAGAGAAACGCTGTATCAAAAAAAAAAAAAAATTTTTTTTTTTTTTTTTTTTTTTTTTTTTTTTTTTTAGTCTGAGTAAAACCTAATACAAACTTTTAGGATAGAAAGGGGAAAAAAAAGTTTTTCCTTTTTCTTATTACTTGAAATAGAGTGTGGACCTGAAATCTGTGATCCTTCTGTCTTAGCCTCAAGGGTGTCAGGATTACAGACATGGCAGAAGAGTATCCAGTGCTCTTAAACACTGAGCAATCTCTCCAGCTCTTTTTTTTTTAATTAATTTATTTATTTAATGTATGTGAGTACACTGTAGCTGTCTTCAGACACACCAGAAGAGGGCATCAGAT
>NW_022196905.1:260858479-260890184 GCF_008632895.1 Mastomys coucha | reverse complement strand
GTTGCTGGGAATTGAACTCAGGACCTCTGGAAGAGCAGTCAGTGCTCTTACCCGCTGAGCCATCTCTCTAACCCCTCTCCAGCTCTTTTGTAACCAAAATCTTCAGATGTTTCTTATACTTGGTGTGTCACGGATCTTCCTAAACCTGCAACAGGCTCCTGGCTTTTATTTTTATTTATTTATTTGTTTGTTTGTTTGTTTGTTTTTTTCGAGACAGGGTTTCTCTGTGTAGCCCTGACTGTCCTGGAACTCACTCTGTAGACCAGGCTGGCCTTGAACTCAGAAGTCTGCCTGCCTCTGCCTCCCAAGTGCTGGGATTATCCTGGCTTTTATTTATTATCTGTTTGTTTTGAGACAGGGTTTCAGGCTGCTCAAATTCACTAAGTAGCATAACATGACTCTGAATTCTTGGCCTTGCTACATCTCCCAAAGACTAGGATTCCAGAGACTCATGTAGTATCCCAGCCTCTCCTGGAGCATATTATGTAAGCGAGGCTGGCCTTGAACTCATGGTCTTCCTGCCTCCACCTTCCAAGAGTTGAGATTGGGCTTCGTGCATGCTAGACAAGCGCCTCACCAACCTAGCCACTTCTCTAGCATTTGGTTGGTTGTTCGTTTGAACACAATCACTTGTAGCCCATGCTGTTCTTAAACTCAAGGGATTAGCCTTGAACTCTGGTCATCTTGCCTCTACCTCTCTATACTCGGATTATAGTTGTGCACCATTGTGCTAAAATAGTAAGCATATGGAGGTCAAAGGCCAACTTATAGAGTTGTTCTCTCCTGATGGGTCCCGTCAGGATGAACTTAGGTCTTCAGGCTTAGTAGCAAGTGCCTTTACTCTCTCCGTCATCTTGCTAATTAAACAAAACACCTTAAATGCACTCTTACAATTGTTTAAAAAAAAAAAAAAAGGCTGGGCGGTGGTGGCGTACACCTTTAATCCCAGCACTTGGGAGGCAGAGGCAGGCAGATGGATTTCTGAGTTCGAGGCCAGCCTGGTCTACAGAGTGGGTTCCAAGACAGCCAAGGCTACACAGAGAAACCCTGTCTCGGAAAAACCGCTGATTACAGAGAACATCACTTTGACTTCATCTAAGCTAAAGACACAGATAGTGAGGGAGGTTGTACATTGTGTGGTTCCACGGTGGAACCTAGTAGAACGCTTGTGTAATTCTACTGTAGTGAAGTCTTGGACAGGCTGAGACATTAGTGGGGGTGAGGGTAGCATGATACTGCAAGAAAGCTCCCCTCTCCCTCTTCCCTATCCCCCCAACAGGGTTTCTCTGAAGCCCTTGCTGTCCTAGAAGTTCCTCTGTAGACCAGGCTGGCCTTGAACTCACAGAGATCTGCTTGCCTCTGCCTCCTGTGTTCTGGGATTAAAGGTATACACCTCCATCACCCAGCTATACCCTCCCAACCCCTAACCTGACAGGGATGGAACCCAGTATGTACTGAAAAGAGTTGACATTCCAACCAGGGTATAGCACTAGACCACTATGGTGGAGCTCAGCTTGCAGTGGCCACCTCCCCGAGTGTCCTCTCTGTTCCTGAACCCCTCGCTATACAGTGCTCTGCCCCAATAGGCAGAGAATTGGAGGTGGTCCCAAGCCTGGGGCAAGCTCAAGCTGGCTCACACCTGCAGCAGGTGACACATCCTAACACCTTTCTCCATCCTTAGTCCTCATCACAGGGGGCATCGTGGCTACTGCTGGACGCTTCGCACAGTGGTACTTTGGCGCCTACTCTATGTATCCTTCTACCTGGGTCCAGGAAGGTGAGGTGATGGGAGTGCTTATAGGACGAGCATGTCAGTTTACAGAGCCCTCTACGTATGCTGTCTGTAGTTTTAGAAGCCAAGTCCCAGGGCTGGACAGCCACTTGCCAAAGGCTACAGGGGGGTTCAGGCAACCATAGAGCTGAGGCCCAGGATCCCAAGGCTTGGACCGGAGTCCATTGCCTCTGCCCCACCTTGTTGGACAGTAGACTACTAGGCCAGAGCCTGAGAACAGAAGAGGTGGAGGGTAGGTATAGGGAGCGGTTGTGCCTTGATTTACCTACCCATCGGCAGAAGCACACCCTGGCCTAGGCCTGGCGTGGCTTTCCTTAACCTCACTGCAGCGTTGCAGGCGTGCTCATCTGTCTGCTGGAGTACCCCCGGGGAAAGAGGAAAAAGGGCTCCACCATGGAGCGGTGGTAAGTCATTCCTACCCAAGAGGCCTGGGGATCTGCCCCATGGAGCTGGCTTGTCCAGAGCTCCCAGCCCAAGGCCCGCCCAGCTGCTCAGGAGGAAAAGGACCTAGAACCCTGGAGGGGGGGGGATAAGAAGTGACAAGGGTGGGCGGTGGTGGCGCACGCCTTTAATCCCAGCACTTGGGAGGCAGAGGCAGGCGGATTTCTGACTTCAAGGCCAGCCTGGTCAGGACAGCCAGGGCTACACAGAGAAACCCTGTCTCAAAAAACCAAAAAAAAAAAAAAAAAAAGTGACAAGGGATTCTGGGTGTGATTGGTGCTGACCCTCTGACCTTTTGTCTTCCCGCTGTCTAGCGGACAGAAATACCTGACCACTGTGGTGAAGCTGTTTGGGCCCCTCACCAGGAATTACTACGTCCGGGCTGTCCTCCACTTCCTGTGAGTCCCGCTGTCCATCCCCAGGGTAACAGGAGACTAGAAGGAGGCACCCCATCGGTCCATAGCTTGGATAGGAGGGCATTGCCCAGCCAAGCCTCTTTTTCATTGAAGTTTATCCAGATAGAAAAGCTCAGCTTTGGGGCTGGAGAGATGGCTTAGCGGTTAAAAGCACTGACTGCTCTTCCAGAGGTCCTGAGTTCAATTCCCAGCAACCACATGGTGGCTCACAACCATCTGTAATGGGATCTGATGCCCTTTTTTCTGGTGTGTCTGAAGACAGCTAGAGTGTACTTACATAAAATAAATAAATAAGCCAGGCAGTGGTGGCGCATGCCTTTAATCCCAGCACTTGGGAGGCAGAGGCAGGTAGATCTCTGAGTTTGAGGCCAGCCTGGCCTACAAAGTGAGTTCCAGGACAGCCAGGGCTACACAGAGAAACCCTGTCTCAAAAAAAAAAAACAAAAAAAACAAAAAACAAATAAGTAAGTAAGTAAATAAATAAATAAATCTTTTAAGAAAAGAAAAGATCAGCTTTTGGAGAGGGCAGAAGGTCCCAAACTTCCAGTGCACACCAAACCTAGCAGTTGAGCTGCAGGCGCTGGGCTGGGCCTGTTACACCAGCAGTTTTGGGACACACCCATGCACCCACACTCCAGCTCAAGCCTTTTCCCCAATAAGATGTCTGAGGCCTGAATCAAAGGACACATCACCACAGAGAACAGCTTATACCAAACCCAAGCTGGACCTGAGCAGAACTAGCCTCTGCTCATCCAGGGCCCTGGGGATGGAATTTCCCTCTGGGACCTTGTGACAAATCCCCTCTGACTGCTGTCTGCTTCTTTCCTTCTGTCACACTTCAAGGCTTTCAGTGCCTGCAGGCTTCCTGTTGGCCACCATCCTGGGGACCGTCTGCTTGGCCATTGCCAGTGTGATCTACCTGCTGGTAAGTGGCTGTCCTCAATAGTCTGCCTCCCTCCCACACCCATTCTCGTGTCCTTGGTGTTCTTTGCTCTCATTGCAGCTTGCTTGCTCACACTGGCTGTGTTGAATACTCCTCTGGTATATACTGAGGTTGTATTGTGGCTCTGTAGGGGAGGCGGATAAGTAGACTAGCTCTGAGAGGCAGTGTGGCTGGCCCAGGTCATACCTCCAAGCCTCCGTGTGGGCCTATAGTTTATCCAAGCCTGCCTGAGTTTGGATTGTGTTAGGTGGACTTCCCAGGAGCTCATGACACAGAAGAACCTATTTTTATTTATTTATATTTTTATTTTGAGAGGAAGAACAGGGTCTCATGTAGCCCAGACTAGCCTCAAACTTGCTCTGTAGTTGAAGATAGCCTTGAACTCCTGATCCACCTGCCTCCATCTCCTGATGAAAGATATGCGCTGCTTTACCCGGCCTAGTCTGTGTTCATTACAAGTCTTCTCTGTTCTAAGGTCATATAGATACCTTCCTGCATCTTCTGCCAGCCTCACCCTTACCTTCTGGATAAAATATTCTTCTGCCTTGTTGGTTAGAAGGTGTAGCCTCAGGTGTGTGCCGTGCTGCGGACTTTCCGTCTCTCAAGCATTGTGGGATACAAAATCAATCTGTCAATTGATTCATTCTGGTTTTTTGAGACAGGGTTTCTCTGTGCAGCCCTGGCTGTCCTGGAACTCACTCTGTAGACCAGGCTGGCCTCAACCTCACAGAGATCCACCCGCCTCTGCCTCCCAAGTGCTGGGCTTAAAGGCGTGCACCACCACTGCCCAGTGAGATGCTAAATTTAAACGCACGTTCCCAGATTCACAGAACCAGCTGCCTTGGAATGTGGGAGGTAGAGGGGATGACAGCCCTATTTCCAGCAGGTTCTCTGCTTGCATTTTTCAGCACCCAGCCCGGGATGCTTCCTATAAAGTGCTTGACAGCCGCCTTACAAAGGCTGTAACATAGGTTGATAGCCTTTGGAGGAAACCTAGAAGCTCTGTGGGTCATAGAATCTGCACCCGGAAGTGCTTCTGGAAATGTTAGAAAGCCCAGGGGCTATCTGCTTCCTGTCCTGCAGGGCCCTCCTGGCTTGGCCACATAGCTTGGGTTTGGTGTCAGGCAACCCCAGATCCTGATTGTGTGGCCTTGGGCCAGTTAGGTAATGTAAGCCATGCCCATCATGGGATTAAGACCCATGTCACTTGGAGTCCCTGGGGACAGTAAGCAGCTTGAACCTTAACATAGACCCTCTTCTGTCCCAGGCAGCCATCCGGGGTGAGCAGTGGACTCCCATTGAGCCTAAACCCAAGGAGCGGCCACAGGTTGGAGGCACCATCAAGCAACCACCTACCAACCCCCCACCCCGGCCACCAGCAGAGGTCCGTAAGAAGCCAAGTGAGGGTGAAGAGGAGGCAGCCTCGGCTGGAGGACCCCAGGTTAACCCAATCCCAGTGACAGATGAGGTCGTGTGACCTTCAGTGGCTGTCTATAGCTCCTGCTTGAGTTTCTGTGGAGTTGCCCCCAAAGGATGGTGATCCTCACTGTAATAAACATGATTAAGAGCTTGTATGGACAAGAAGTTCTTCATATGAGGCTTGGTGGGGGGTGGGACTGTGGTCAGCAATGGATCTAACACACTCCCTGTCCTGTTTGGTGACCCGAAGGCCAGTCACGGAAGGCCTGGTGACTGCCTGGTGGACCCTGGCTGGGCTCATGTTTACAAGTGGGACCCTGAGCAGAATCCTGGCAGATTCTGGTTCTGCCAGAAGTCACTGGCACCCAGTCCCCTTCACCCAGTGGAGCCAGAGTACAGGGTGCTATCCTGGCAGCTCCTGGCTCTGAGTGGGAGTTTAAGTCTCCAGTTTGGCTTCACAGCCCTGGGTCCCTACTGGGGAAAAGGCCTGGCAGGTCCATGCTAGGAAGGTATGTTGTGGCAGTGACTGTCTTGATGCAGGGGGTCGCTCCTGGGGATTAGCCTTAGGCAGAGATGGTGTTGTCCAAACGGTCAAAGTAATGGCCTTGAGGGATTTCCCAGGACTGCAGCTGACTCCCATAGAAAGGTAGAGAGAGACCCAGGCCTGATGGCTCTGCCGAGCAGTGTGTTCAGGCCCCACCCACCACTGCAGGACCCCACTCAACCTCAGGAAAGGAATCTGGGGCTTTAGTTACCCTCTGAGCATTGACTTGGTGGACCAGGCCAGGAGGGAAGAAAAACAGACTTGCAGGGGTAAATGAAGGAGACACTGAACTGTGTCAGTTTAATAACAGTTAAAATAAATAATTGTTTAAAAACAGATAGCAAAAGGTTTCGTCAGGCAGAAGCCAGGGCTCTGGGGTGACACAGACCCAGCCTCCCATCTCCTTCCTGTTGCTAGAGATTCAAGGAGAGGAAGCCAGTTCCTTTGGACCCACCCCACCGTCTGGCTTCCCTGGGACTCATTGTGTAGACCAGGCTGTCTGAGGACCTTTGGCAACCTTCCAGCCTCTGCCAAGTGCTTGGGATTCCTGGTGTGCTTTATACCACACCCAGCCTTCCCTCGGGTGACAGGGTTGGCTAAGTGGTCCTTTCAGACATGGAGACACCTGACCTCCCCAATCTTAGGGAGTGGCCCCTCCAGATGTGGGGATTTGTGACCCTCCCCAGTCCTGAGACCAGCAGCCTGGATCCGGGCAGTGGTCATGACAGGGATCCCAGGGCAAAGGCTGGGTATAGCTTCTGCTTCTCTTAAGTCAATAAATAATCAATAAATACACATAAATAGAAGGTGTCCTCTGTGGAGGTGCCTGCAATGTGTGTTCTGGAAGGATCCGGATGCACCACAGAGGTTGTCACTATGTAGACCTGGGAAGAACACAGGTGCAGCCAACAGGCACACGGATGAACTCAGTGTGGAAGGTGAAGGATCCTGGCGTAGGGTCTGCTGTGCCGTCTCGGGAGCAGGGCTGTCGCCGTAGTACCAGCAGGCTCTGCAACAGCTGCACGGAGTTCAGGGCAGCTGTCTCACGGCCTGTCTTGGCATTGATGCAACCACGACACAAGCATTCTGCCACCGCCAACTTCTGTGGGTAACGGTTCTCATCTGTGTCGATACTGTGGGGAGGGAACCATGAGAATGCTCACTCTGAGCTTCCACAGTGGGCTCAGCATCCCTCTCCCCTCTTTTTTTTTTTTTTTTAATGTGGATCCCAGGGATTTGAACTCAAGTCTTCATGCTTGCCAACTAAATGCTCTTATGTAGTGAGCCATCTATCTCCTCAGCCCTTCCTCTTCCTTCCTTGGAGCTCTACCATCTTGCGGCTGTGCCGCTTGCTCTAGAATTTGTGATCTGAGAGCTCAGAATGTGAATGCTACAGACAAAAAGGTGCAGGCACCGAGAAGGCTGGCATTCTGTTAGTGCTTGATTCTGTTACCTGCACTTCCCGCATGGCCTCTGAGGACACAGAAGCAGGGGCTTTGGTGGGGGCTCTGGCCTCACTTGGCCCAAGCCTCAGCTTCTTAGGGGAACATGTCTTTAGAGGCTGGGGTGAGTGTGCACACTGAACAATGATCTAAGGTTCCAGAGTTGGAATAAAGCCACCAGCCCCCTCCACCAGTGGGGACCCCATTACCCTCACCGATATCTCCACGGTGAGATGGAGCGCTCGTGGGTGTCAGCTTCCAGCACCTCTTCCGGCCGCAGCACGGGACACTGTGTTCCAGCTAGAGGTCCTTCATGCTGTCTCCTGTGAGCCGTGGCCTCCAAACTGGCCACCAGGGCCACAGGGAGGGCCTGCTCCCACCTGGCACTTCGAGTTAGCAGGTGTGGAGGAGCCTGGCCATGAGACAGTTCCTCAGCAGAATAGCACCGCAGGGTCCTATGGCTTCGGGGTTTCCCCCAAGATGGGGGATCTTGGTGGGTCAACCCCACGGGCAACCAGGTTAGAAGCAGGAGGCTCTGTGGAACAAGGCAGGTGTACGGTTAGGGGAAGCCCAGAGAACACCCACTTCCTCCCAAGCTTGCCTGTTCTCAATGAAAAGACGGGGTTTAGATTTCCCTTTGTAGGTGGGCAAATAGGCTTAGCCTAAAGGCATCCTGGACTTAGAGAAAAGGCCCCGACATCCACCCCTCTGGGATAGGCTGTCATCATGAGGCTGGGAAAGACACTAGGCTCACCATCACAGTGATGGTGACGGTGGCCATGGCAGCAGACATGGAGCAGTCTCACACCTGGCCACAGTCCCAGTGCTGTACCTGGTGAAGCCTGGCTGTGTGCTTTTATACCTGGGGCCACACCTGGGGAAAATCCAGCACTGCTTCCTCCTCTGGGTCTGTCCCTTTGCATCACACAGTTGTCCAGGTAGGTCCTGAGAACAGCCCCTGCCCTGCCCTGACCACACCTACCCCGTTGTTACAGATACTTAGGAGCCCCTGCAAAGCAACCTTTCTAGCCAAAGATCCTACCCAGTGGAATGCCCAGGAAAGCACGGGGCCCTGCCTGGTGCGACGCTCTGGAACCAGGAACTAGGGTTTCTGCTGAACAGCTCTTAGCAGCTCACCGCCTTGACTTGTGTCAGTTAGGCTATTTGAACTCAGGGACCCTGGGGTTGGCACTGGGGGGCTTACATGCTACGTCCTGTCTGCCATGAGTCTGTAAGGTTCAGGCCCTGGACCAGTGGATGGACTTGGAAGTTGTCTTCCTGCCTAAGGTCACCATGCACCCATCCCCTGTGCAGGCAGGAGAGATGGCTTGCCTACAGGTTGTTTGTTTTTTGTTTTTGTTTTTGTTTGAGACAGGGTTTCTCTGTGTAGCTTTGGCTGTCCTGGAACTCACTCTGTAGACCAGGCTGGCCTCGAACTCAGAAATCCGCCTGCCTCTGCCTCCCAAGTGCTGGGATTAAAGGCATGTACCACCACTCCCCAGTTCCTACAGGTTTATAATAATAAAAAAAACCCTTCTGTGTGAGGTAGGTGTTGTGGCACCCTGCCTTTCATCTAAGCACTCAAGAGGCAGAAGCAGGAAGGTCTTTCTGATTTCAAGGCCAGCCTGGTCTTCCCAGTGAGTTCCTGGATAACCAGGGCTATACAGAGAAACCCTGTCTCAATAAACAACAAACAAACAACAAACAAAACAGACAAACAATAAACTACCCCCCAAAATAAAACATGTAGATGAGTATTTTGTTGGCATATATGTGCCTGGTACCCAGGGAGGCCAGGAGTGGACCCTTGATCTCCTGGAACTGGAATTATGGCTGGTTGTAAGCCACCCTGTGGGTGCTGGGAACAGAACCTGGAGGTTCTGTAAGAACAGCCAGTGCTTTTAACCTCTGAATCTTCTCTCCAGATCCTCTCCAACAGTTTTATTCCAAGAAAAAATCCTGGGGCTGGGGAGGTAAACACACTGAAGATGAGTGCAGCCCTTGACAGAAGTCTGAGCCTGGAGCCACCTATAGTGCCCCCTGCCCCTGAATCCCTGGCTAGGGTGGGCTGGGTACTGTGGGTACTTTTGTTTTTCTAAAAAGAGGATAAGTGGGAGCCAGATCTTGGGATGTTTTGGATGCCTAAGGTCTGAATGTCATTCTGGGAAGGCCTCCTTCCTGGAGCCCTGTGGAGCTCTGGCCACCTCTAAAGCAGAAGTCCCTGTCTGCCCTGGGTTTTGCTTGACTCTGAAATGGCCAGCTGTAGGGATGGAGCCAGGTAGTATAGCTGCAGTATCAGCCTTTATACTTACAAGCAGGATCAACCTGAGGGCTGTGGTGTAGCATCTGCTGTGGCCCAGCCTCAGAGCTAAGGGGGGCACATCAGGTTGCCCTATGAATGACAATCCAATCCGATAAAGGGGTGGCTCTGTTCACAGACTTGAAAGGCCACCACGAGGGCATTGTCATGCCCCCAGCTGGCTGGGGCCAGTTGAATCACCGGAGGCTGACAATGTTGTTGTCACAGAGTGGCTCCTGGTCTGCTTTCAGAATCTGGGGTGGGCCACCCAGCTCCTCCCCGCACACAGATCAATACCAGGTAGGGACTGAGACTGGTTAAATGAGCCAAGGAAGCTGGGCGGTGGTGGTGCATGCCTTTAATCCCAGCACTTGGGAGGCAGAGGCAGGCAGATTTCTGAGTTCGAGGCCAGCCTGGTCTACAGAGTGAGTTCCAGGACAGCCAAGGCTACTCAGAGAAACCCTGTCTCGAAAAAAACAAAACAAAACAAAAAAAAACAAAAAATGAGCCAAGGAAGCCCCCCACTCCCCAAAATGTCCTTAAGGATCCTGAAGCTGGGGCTGAGGTGTTTTGTGCAAAGCCCAGCCCTGGGTCCCTCTTTTGCCAGCTTACTGCCCTCCATCTTCTCCCTGGCACACATATACACCCACTAACATGTACTTAAACACTCAGGTGTAGCTGCAGGGCTCCAGGTCCTTGGAGAATATTTTGGTGGACAGTGACCAGGTTTCCCGGACCTCCATTTTTCTGGCTAACCAGTGGGCACCCTGACATGATTCTCGTGACCTTTTTGCATTCTGAGTCTGTGAGTCAGACTTTTCAAGACACAGGTGGGAAGGAGGTAGATTTGAGGTGAGGGAAGAGTTGGGCCAGCTATATCCTGGAAGAGAGGGATGTGTCAGTAGATTCCAGCCTCTTCTTGGGTTGGAGTCTTTCTGTATACAACCTGTCTGACAGAACCCAGTGTCCTGGGAAGAGCAGGAGGAGGAATGCAAGGAAAGAAAAACCAGTGTGTATATGTGTGTGTGTGTGTGTGTGTGTGTGTATGTGTATCTGTTTATATGTGCGTGTATGTCTGTGTCTCTGTGTGTCTGTGTCTCTGGGTGTGTGTCTCTATGTGTGTCTGTGTGTGTATCTGTGTATGTCTGTGTGTTTCTGTGTGTGTGTATATGTGTGTCTGTGTATCTGCATGTCTGTCTTTATATGTGTGTCTGTGTCTCTATGTATGTCTATATGTCTGTGTTTCTGTGTGTGTGTGTATATGTGTGTCTGTGTCTCTATGTATGTGTCTATGTATCTGTGTGTATGTGTGTTTTTCTCTATGTATGTCTGTGTGTTTGTGTGTGTGTGTATATGTGTGTCTGTATCTGCGTGTCTGTCTCTATATGTGTGTCTGTGTATGTATGTGTGTCTGTGTATCTGTGTGTATGCATCTGTCTCTGTGTCTATGTGTGTTTGTCTCATGTGTGTGTCTCTATGTGTGTGTCTGTGTGTGTGTCTGAGTGTGTTTATGTTTGAATGTGAAACAGAAATGGGAACTAAAAGAATGCCATGGAGAAAGGCCCACCTCAGATTGGCCTGCTCTAGACCAGCCATCTCTCCCCAGGGCTACTTCTCCCAGAGTGGAGCCGAGGTGCCACATGGCTCCCCATGGAAAGGCCTCTGTCAAGGCAGTGTCCAGTGGGAGGGAGTTTGTACCTCCTGCTTCTGTTCTACTGGGCACCTCAGGTCCAGAAGAGAACAGGAACATGAACTTTGGAGACATGCTCAACTATTGCCATGTGCACACTTTAGGAGCTCCAGGTTACCCACTTCCTAGGTGGAAAAACTGAGGCCCAGGGTACAGCAAATTAACCCAGGCAGTACAATGAATATGTTGTATAAATATGTACTACTCTGCTTCCTGCCAGGTCCTGATATCTGTGGACCTGCGTGCTATGGCCATTTTCCAAATAGAACCCAGCAGAGTTGACCAGACCTCCTGCCCTGGCTTACAGCAGGTCCTCGTTGGTCCTGTGGCCCTAGTGGCTGGCAGCTGTCCTATGCTCACCTGATCCCAAGCAAGGCTTCAATTCAGACATCTCCATCTCTTGAAATGCAGAGGACTCCTGGGCCAGCATGGCACTAGCATACTAGCCTCTGAGCTCTCATGTTGGAGCTGACACTATAGGTGTCCTAAGACGGCATCAGGACAACTAGTCAAGCTTTATCTCAGACTGTGACCCGAGACCTTTGGTCTCAGTACCCAGCTGTCTTCCCACTCTGTTTTGTATTTCACTTTAACCACTGGTGGCTGGGTGGGCAGTCTGAGGAATCTGAGTGCAGCTCTCCTGCCAGACACTGCCCCGGCTGTATGGAGGATAGAGTGAGTGGGTGCGACGTGGGAGCCAGAACACACGCAAGCGTTGGAGGCAGAGGTGGGTAACCTTGATGCTGAGGAACACTCAGAAGTCCCAGGTTGGGCAAGACTGGAAAAGCACCCAGGAGGAAGGATGCTGGGCAGACCCGCCCTGGCTGGGCAGGCCCGCCCACACCAGACTTGAGCAGCCCCTACACAGATTCTGCCCTGTCTGGATCAGGCAACAGTGACAGGCCTGGAGATCTCAGGCCTCTCAGGGATCTGAGGCATAGGTTGTTGTTGGTCTGTTTGGAGTTGCTAGGTAGGGCTACATCTCTCCTGTGCCTAGGGTCCAGTCAATAGCAAGACTGGCTGACACACTGTGACCCAGGAGCAAGGCTGTGGGGAATGCTTATGCTAGGCCTATCCTGGGTGAAGCCTGGAGCTAGAGGTTGGTGAGACAGCTCAGCTGGTAGAGCTTGCCTTGCTGACACAAAGGATCAGAGTCCAATCCTCAGAATCCATGAAAAAATGTCACTTGTGCTGGGGAGGTAGAAATAGGTAGGCCCTAAGTCTTAGGCCAACCAGGCCAGCCTAATGGTGAGTTCCAGGCCAATGAGACCCTGTCTCAGAGAAGGTACAAGACATTTCTGAGAATGACACCTGAGGCTTCCAGCTCCTTCATACTTAGGGGTTTTTTGGTCATGGCACTTCCTGGAAGGTGGTGATAGAGTGGATATAGTTGGGCACACCATCAGGATCGTTTGTCTGGGAAGACACTGTGATATTGACCTCTGGCGCTGTCTGCACTGGCTGGGCCTTAATTAAGTGCTCTCACAGGGATAATACACACCATGGAGGAGGACCCGAGTCAAGTGTTCCAATCTTATCTAGGTTTTGCATATCCTGGACCTGAACATATGCCTAGGTCAGGGGCCAGGTGGCAGGTTCAAAGCAAGAATGACAAGCAGCTTTACAGCTGGGGTCAGCCCCATCATGTCTACAGTCCCTGCCCAGCCAGGGCTCACTGTGGGGAGGTAGCTCCTAAATCACTCTAAGTCAATGACAAGAGCTGGGCTGCTCTTTGCTCAACCATAAGATGGGAAAACTGAGGCTTAACACTCCAGGGGCTAATAATGAGAGCAGTCTGTGCCTACTGGCTCCTGGTGGGCAATAGACAGCATCTGCTCTCCTGGAGTGCTTGGCCCATTTTGAGTCAAGGCCCAGTAAGGAGGCAGTGAGGCCCAAGCAGACATCACCAGGACCAGAAAGTGCTTATCAAAATATTTTATTTTAGGAGATCGCTCAAAAAAGACCCTCCACATTGGACAGACATCCCAACGATACCCTTGGCCTTTATTATTTTATTTTATTTTTTTTTGTCTTTTCTGTTTTTTTCCTTTTTAATCAACTAAAACAATTTGATGCTTAAAATAAAGACAGGAAATGTTTCCTAATCAGACTTTAGGCAAGAATATGTATATATACACTTATATATATAAGTGTATATATATATATATATATATATGTACTTCTGATCTGGGGAGGGGAGGATGGCTGCCTGTAGTCCAGGAAGTGTTCGGCTTCCCTGTCCCTAGAGAGGAAGCTGCTGAAAACTGCAGCCCAGGAGGCCACCTGGGAGAAGTGAGGACGGAGGCAGAAGGGTGAGTCCAGCCCCTGCGTGCCTGAAGCTCTTAAGTTACACAGAGTTGGTGCTCCCCGCTCAGTGCTGATCTGTCCATCTGTCCGTGGAGACTATTCTGGAAGGAGCTGGTTCAGTCTGGTGGGGAGTTTGGGACTCAGCATCATCTTCATCTTGTGTGTGGCTTCTTTTCCAGCTGAGAAACTTTTTTTTCTTTTTTAATTTTTAAAAAGAATCACAGCCAAAATAAGATATTGACTGAAAAATCCAAAATGGCTGCGCTTACCCTATTCTTTATAAAAACTTTGAAGAGTCTACTCCAGGAGTGAGCCGGGGCCACTACACTTTCCCGGGGATCTTGGCCCGCTTGCGAGCAATGGCGTCCTCAACGGCCTTGAGCTGTTTAAGGAGCTCCTCTCGCCGTGACAATGTGCTGGCCTTCCCTGACTTAGTGCCTGCTGTGGCAGTGTCTGTGGCTTTGCCAGGCACGCTGGTGACCTTGCTGGAGCTCTTAGACTGGGGTGACAGTGGACGCTTCCTGTAGGATTGAGAAGGTATGAGGCAGTAGATGACAAAGAGCCTGCCCTGGGGTGAGTACCCAGGGCTCCCCATTTCTTCTGTGGGGAGAGAAGGAGGGTCCAGGGTAGCCTGTAGCCTCTTTTATTCATCCCACTATATAGCCACCCCGAGACCCACTAGCCCTTGTCTAGGGCTCTTCAACAAGGTGGGAATGTGCAGCTGTGCCCCGACTGAGTCTGAGGGGTTTTAAGAGAAGTGGACAGACTGCTCTGTCTGTCCTTCGTACTTGTCTTCCATATCTCCCATACTCCTAAAGCTGACCAATTGTCCAGGACAAACCTGTCGTGGACACAAGCAGAGACTTACCTGTCTGCTAGGGCAGCAGGAGCTTTAGCATTCTGGCCCCTCTGCCTCTCTGGTTTTGGGGAGCCCATTCTTCCACCTGATTTCCGGTCTCGAGAACCTGGCCAGCAAGAGGACAGAATGAAACCACTGCTTTGTTCGAGGGGCTATCAGAGAACCCTGGTCCAAAGTATCAAAGTGACTAAGTGTCCTTAGTTCTAATTCTAGCACTGGAGGTAGAGGAAGGAGGATCAGGAGTTGAATGTGGCCCTTGGCTCTTGGTGAGGTTGGATTAGAGTCAGCCTGGGCTACCACGAGGCCCCACAGCTGGCACTTTTCTGTTTATAAAGAATAAAACAGGAAACGCCAGGGTGGGAAAGAGAAGGCTCAGCATCTAAGAGACTGGCTGCTCTTCCAAAGGACCTAAGTTTAATTCCTAGCACGCACATAGCAGCTCATGACTGTAACTCCAGTTCCAGGGAGTCCAATACCCTCACACAGACAACGCACACAGGTAAAACACCAATGTACATAAAAATATAAATAAATAAATAAACAAATATTAAAGACAAAACAAAACAAGATAGGCAAAAGGCAAGTGCTACTTCAGGGGCAGAGCCCATGAAGCCATGATGCAGGTCTGGAGCTGGATTCAATCTCATTGAGTGCACTCTAGTGAGATCCTTCTCTCAGCACGCAAGTCTGACAATGAAGAGCAGTTTAGAACTGGAAGCCAGCTCAAGAGTGGAGTGCTCTCCTCTGTTAGACTTGGGACTAGGCAGTGGACAGGGTAGGGCAAAACCTGAGCATGAACCAGGCCAGTGACCCTCTGGGGTACAAAGCCTTAGGGTCACGGGCCCAGGGACCTGCCTGAAATGAGCTCCAGAGCCCCAGCAGCAGCAGCCAGCCTCCTTTATGCCTGCTTCAGAGAAGAAATGTTGGCTTTTGCTCTGTCTATCAAAGCAAACCAGGAGAATCCCCCATCTTTCTTGCTGGGCTTGAGGTGGGGTGTCCTGGAGATTTGGAGGGTCTTCAAGACTCTCTAGTCTTCAAGGTTAAACAGTGACTCAGAGCCATTGTGCTTTCTCACATGCCAATGACCCTAAGGTGTGCAAAGGCACAGCTAGGTCAGTCTGGGGTGAGGCGCCACTGACTGATTGCTGGGTGTGCAGGCTGGGTTTTATGGCAACTTGACACAAACTAGAGTCATCTGACAGGAGAGAACCTCAACTGAGAAGATGCCTCCCTAAGATCTGGTTGTGGGTAAGCCCATGGGGCATTTACTTAATAAGTAATTGATGCAGGAGGGCTCAGCCCACTATGGGTGGTGCTACCCCTAGGCAGGTGGTCGTGGGTGTTCTAAGAAAGCAAGTTGAGCAGGCCAGTATGCAGCACCATGCCACGGCCTCTGCATTAGTCCCGACCCCAAGCTTCCTGTCCTGACCTCCTTCCATGATGAGCAGTGGTATCGAAGTGTAAGCCAAATAAACATTTTCTTCCCCAAGCCACTTTTGGTCATGGTGTTTCACTATAGTAACAGTGACCCTGACTATGACAGTTGGTGTTAGAACTTGACTAGAAAAGCAGATACACTCGCATTCATTTGCTTGCTGCCCTGGACTTTTCATGCTGTCTTATGTAGCCCAGGCTGGTTTGGAATTCTGTGTAACCAGGGACGACCTTAAACTTCTAACCCTTCTGCCACTCCAGTGCTGATATTACAGATGCCCACAGCATACCATTAATGTGGTGCTGGGAACCAAACCCTTTTATGCAAGCCCTCAACTAGTTGAGCCCCTACCTGACCCCTCACCCACTGTCTTGGTTGTATACTGGAGGGGTGTTCATTACTAACAAATTGTATTTGTGTCAATATGCAGACACTTATTATCTGTAACCCAGGATCTTATACTCTACCACTGAGCCATATTTAAAGACTTAAAAATCTTTCCCATCATACACCTATAGTCCCAGCACTTTAGAGGCAGAGGCAGGAGGATCATGAGTTGGAGACAAGCCTGAGCTACAGAGCAAGATAACGTCTAAACCAAACCTCAATGCAATCTCTAGCACTATAGTACTCATGACAGACACACATGGTGGAGTTCTCAGGTGCCTCTATAGTTTTCAGAACAGACTGGTGTCAAGGCCCTGCAGGTGGGCCTTCTGGCTTATGTGTGACATCCACAGTATGACCTCAGGCACTAGACCTCGAAGGCTCACCTCGGTCTGGGGACAAGTTGGCTTTCTTGGCGGGAGGGCTCTGCCGGTCCTTGTCTGATGGCTCATAGCGCTTCCGGCTTCCTTTATCAGCCGCCTGAAACAGCACAGTGAGGGTGGTAGGGCCCGGATCGTTGTTAGGCCAGGCAGAGGGTGGCGGTGTATCTGTTGTTACTGGCGAATGTTGTTACTTGCTCCCATGAGCCTCCTCTTGGCCGAACCCCTGACCCTCCAAAGCAGTTCTGTGGCCCTTGCCACCATGTGATGGGGCCCTCTGTGCTGCATGAGGAAGTGCCTTGCAGGATCTCAACATGTCAGGCCTTGGCCCTTCCAGACATGGCAGAGCTTTGAAGATGTCTGATGCTGGGGTGGGGTCAGGACCCAGGCTTGGCCAGGCCGCAGGTACAGGCACATGGACTGCGCTCATGGATGTGCGAGGTCCCTTGGGTCGAGTCCCCAGCACCCAGGCCCAGGTGCAGTAATGCAGGCCTGTCCCCTCCTCTCACCTTGTTCAGCAGTGTCAGCTTTATCTCCTTGTGGGCAACAAAGGAGCCCTGTTGGGGCTGCCCCGGGCCCGCCTGCTGAGGTGCCGCTGCCTGCTGGGAGGATTTCCCACCTGCTGGAGCTTTGGAGGACTTGGGCGGCTGCGTGGACGGATCCCGCTTCCGCTTTTCCTCTCTCACTCCATCTTCTTTCTTAGATTTCCCTATCAATGACAAACCTCAGTCACGGGATCCTGTGTACATGGACCGTAAAGCAAAGTCTCTGTTGAAGTTTACCCCCAAGCCTACACCCTGAGGGCAAGGGCCCTGCCTACCTCTCTCCTTCTTGGTCTGGGCAGGGGTGGGGGATCGAGAGCTGGCTGAGGACACAGGACTGGCCAGGTCTGCATACATGTCATCTGAGTCCACACTGTGCACCGAGCTGCTACTTGAGGTGGCGCTGGACACTGAGGAAACGCTGCTCACACTCAGAGACCTAGACACACAAGCACAGCTGTGCACTCAGCCCCACGGTGACTGCAAGATGGCTGGGCTGCAGGCTGACAGGAGGGTCTCCATGGCTTGTCTTTACCCAATTCCCATGTTTATGGAATGCACATGGACAGAGTATGAAATCTCAGGGGACTTTCAGATGTAATACACAGTGAAGGGACAGCTATGTGTCTCTACTTCTCTAACCTGGGTGACACTGTGCTGGGAAGGGAAATATGACTGAGCCCTATCCAACAGTGATAAAAAGACTCAACTTCAAGCTAGTTGATGGTGCACAAGTCACAGTCCATAGTCCCGGTAACTTGGGAGACAGAGGCAGATCTCTGTGCTTCAGGATAGTACAAAGGAGGTGCTAGCAGCTGGAGGTGTGCTGGAGCCCCGCTGGTCCCAGCTTCTTGGGAGTTCAAGCTCATCAGGGCAACACAGGAAGGCTCCCAATTCAAACCAAAACCAAGAGCCTGCAGCTCAGTGACAGAGGCAGAATGCAAGGCCTTGGGTTTCCCCTTTAATGGAACCACTAAGACACTTTTTACTCTCCACAGGCACAGGGGTAGTGTGGGGAGAGTAGACGGGGATAAAGTTTTGATATAGCACATCGCCATGACATGTCTATCACAAACACCAACCAGCTTCTTCTAAGGGAGACAGAACAGAGAAACAGAGACAGGGAGAAGACAGAACCAAGGGTTTTCTAGCTTTAAAAACAAACAGGCAGGGCATGGTGGTGTACACCTTTAATCCCAGAACTTGGGAGGCAGAGGCAGGTGGATCTCCATGAGTTTCAGGCCAGCCTGGTCTATAGAGTGAGTATGGACACAGAGAAACTTTGTCTCAAAGAGCCAACAAATATAAAATCCCATAGGTCTTTGAAAGAGTCTAGACTGCTAAAGCCTTGGACTAAGCTAAGGCCCTGATGCCAGAGGACAGAGAGGAAAATGGTCAACCAGATTCTAAGAGCACCAAGCTGACTCTACCTTCTAACACCTTTCTGGTTTTCTTTAAAGGTTCTTCCTCCCAACTGCTTCAGGGCTGGCTCCCTCCACTAGGGATCAGCAAGCCCAGAGAACACCCAGTCTATCCTCAGGAAAAGTGTGGGTAGAGAACCTGGGACTGGCCTCAGCTTTGGCCTCAGCTTTGTTCAGCTGGGGAGTAGTACCAGTCTAGGCCTCTTCCCTTAAGGTTAGGTAGGTGCTCTGTGTGAAGGGAGGCCATATTCACCCTGAGCTGTGTGTTCTTGGATACTGAAGAGCCCCTAACATGGTCAGCCCACCTGGTGAGGGAAAAAAGATCAATAGGGAGTAGGACCAAGCAAGTGACCTGGATCGGGAACTGGAGCCACTGTAGCTGCTACCACTGCCGCTACCACTGCCGCTGAGCGTCCGCCTGCAACACAAGCAGCATAATTCACCTCAGAGGCAGCCTCACTGAGGCAGAGCCTTCCTGCACACCAGGCTGGTAATAGGCCTGTTCCAGGTTGGGCCTCTGCTCCTTGCTGCTTCCCTGGGGATGTACCCACCTCCCAGGCTCCAGTTTTCATCAGCACTTATACCCAGCAGCACCAAGGACAAAGAGAACTGTACCAGGATTGCCATAGTCCACATTGCTCACCTCCTTGGGGGAGTCCTGGTTTGCCGCTCCTTTCTCCTGGCTTCTCGGAGATCTCCAGGTTTGGCAAGCTCAGGACCAGGAGCAGTAGTTTTGGTGGCCTGTGGTGGAGCTGGGGGCGGGGCTGGCTTCTTTATTGACTTCTCCCTGTGAGACAGAGGCTGGGTCAAGGGTGAGTCAAGGCCGGGTCGGGCTAGGGTCCCTGCTCAATACACCCATATCTCAGAGCTCTGCAGTTCAGGCACAGCACATGACTGCCAAGGTCCCATGCCACAGGGACCCGAGTCTAGGTGCTGAGTCCATGCCTCTGCCCACTTCCTGGGAGCCACATCAGCTGCCCTTTGGAGGCTGCTCACTCTAGTTCAAGCATGGGATGGGAAGAGTGGAGGAGGCTAGAAGCCCTGGAGACCCCACCGAGGTGGAGCACCACAATGACCTGAGGGGGCTCAGGACTCACCCTGCTTTCCCGGGAGGCGGGGCCGGCTCCCCCTTGGTTCTGACTGGAGGTCTGTGTGGGGAAGGTGTGGGAGACGGGGATGGGGACGAGGAGAAGGACCGGGACCTGAGGAACAAAGAGAGTGTGAGGAAGAAGTCTGGTGCTTGGCAAATCCCTTATTGGCCAGAGCTGGCCATCCCCTAGGAAACGGTCCTGATCCACAGAGAACTTAGGTTCAGGTTCAGCTGCTTCACCATCTGATAGAACACACACTCAGGAGAGAACAGAAAAGGGCAGTGTGCAGCCTCAGGAATGGGTGCTTGTATGCAGGAGAGGGCACATGGCTCTGCCTAAGTGTGGAATCTGAGACACCTAGAAGCAGGGAGGTGGCAGAGCTGCTAAGGGTCCCCAAGTGCTTGGTCAGCAGGCATAGGCACAGCACAGAGGTAGATCCCCAAGCAGTGACGGAATGACATAAGCAGGGAGTGTACAGTGGGGAAATTATGACTGGATGGTTTCCACAGTGTCAGGTGTCAGCAGGGTAGACAAGCAGCCCAGGAAAGGGAGCTGGGTCCAGGCGGAGTTTCCAGGATGAAGCTCTTACAGTGAGGTCACACTTCAGTCACAAGGATGAAAGAGACTGGGTTGGCCTATGTATGTTACCTACTCAAAAACCACATGGATGTCTATTACCTCGAACTAGGTGGGGGCCAGCAATGGGTCAGGTTCCCACAGTCAGTCCTTCATGCTTTCAGGTTCAAGGGCAAATGCCCAGAAAACCTAGCATTTACTCTCAGGGGCTCCCGTTTGCTGCCTCATCTTATGGGCAAGCGCGCCAGAAGGACCAGAAGATTTTAACCCAAGGGACCCCCCAACCCTGTGGCAGCATGCCAGCCTCCCCTCCCACAGCCTGGGCTTTTTCCTCAGCAGGGCCTCCTGAGTGTGGCTTTAGGAAGGGCTGCTACAGATGAACTTCAGGAAGGACAGCTGCAGAACCCCAAGGCTGGGACTCCAGGTCTCCAGGAGGATAGTACATACACCAAGTGAGGTTAAGCTACTGAGAAAGGCATGTGTACTGTACTGTGGGAAATAGCTAAGACGTTTAGGTCAATGTGAGACTATGATGAAGCAACTGATGGGGTGGGGAATATTCCTACTGGTGTCTCCCTGCAACATTACCTTGTACTTCCTGGGATGACCTGTAGAATCTTCCTGTGTCCTGCCTGCTATGAGACCCACTCAACTTCTTGCTTTCTGTGCTGCATTTACCAGGAAGGGCCCAGAAACACACAGACCTGGAGTCCATGCCTCTTGGCCCTGTTGCAGCTGCCTCCTTGACCCAAGGCTCTAACCTTAGAGTGCTTGGAAGGCACGGAATGTTTTTCCTGCTACCTTCTGCCACTATCATTAGCTGCTTGCCAAAAACAAAGATCACATACACAACTTTCTCTCCATACTGAGTCCAACATTTCTAAAGGCCTCTTGTGTTCTCTACCTCTACAGCCTCATATTTTACAGTATGCTAAGTGACCTTTGTCTGTCTTAAGAGATTCCCACAGGTTTTCCTTGTCCTTCTCACTGTGAAGCTCATGGTCTCTCCTCTTTACTGCACTTTCCCACCCCCCAATGCTGCTGACACCTGCAGAAGGAACCTGCCAATGCTTGTGCTGGGGTTTGTGCCAGCACATCTATGGACAGCCTCCACACAGCCTTCCTTCTCTAAGCTACTTCCCCTCCCGGTTGCCTGTTCTTTTACAAGAGTTTCAATGTTCATGAAAACAGACCCACATGCAATTCACTCCACACCCCACAAAAGCATTAGTGACCATCACATCAGACAGCCTCAGCGACCTCAGAACTGCATTCTAATCCTCTCATTACATCTAAAGCAAGACCAGTTGGGTGTGACAACATACTTCTTTACTCCAAGCCCTCAGGAGGCAGAGACAGGTGGGAGTTAGAGGCCAACCTAGTCTAACACATAGCAAATACCAGGCCAGCTAGGGCTATATAGTGAGACCCCATTCCCAAAGAGAGATTAAACCTAAAAATTTTCTTAAAATAAAAACAAGCCCATATGCCAGGAAGGGGTAACGTTGTAAGGGGCCAGATTACACTAAGGAAATACAGAACATTTTTCCCCACACAAATGCCTAGTGATAATATGTCCCAAAGCAGTGGGCTGGATGTCTTTATGTGCACCAGTTAATGACTAGGATTGACACATCAGCTTTTCTGAACACCATGTCAAAGTTTTGCCCCTTCTCAAGAGCTTCACGGTGATGGCAGTGCAGGGAGGGTACACAATGGAGCATCAGCTCAGTTGAGGGATGGACCACTAAGCACTGCTCTACCCCTTAAGTCAGCCTGACTGAGGTAAAGGCCACCTTCCAGTGGCAGAGACACTAAGCCATCAAACTTTTGTGGGGGCAGGTCAGGGTGAATGTGGAGCATCCTCATGTGCTGGGATAATTTTTGCCTAAAGCTCTAGATGTATCTATTTTCAATGGGGAAAACTCAAGAAAAACTTGCATGACTCTCCTAGGTCTTTCTGGGATGATGGACATTCTGTATATTCATACCTGCTGCTCAACAGAGAGACCTTAGGTGCAGGTCCTAGGCCTAGCACCTGCAGTGTATGGTACCTCAGTCCAAATTGGTCCTCAGTGTACAATTTACTGAAACCATTCTGGAAGCAGGCATCCAGGAACCCTGATATTTTTTGCAAAGAGAGACATGATCACTTGATCCACCCCAAACGCCTGTGATCACTAAACCTGCTAGGAGGTCAGCAGGCTGGGACTTACCTGGACCGGCTGCCTGAGAATGAGCTGTGTCTGGAAGAGCGGCTGGAATAGGAGCTGTAGGAGGAGGATCGGGACCGGGACCGGGATGAGCCAGAGCCAGAGTAGGATGAAGATCGTGAAGATGACCTGTGGGCCAGTGGATATAGCAGAGGCAATGACAATGTGGCCTTTACTACTGCAGCACTGGGATGCAGTCTAGTGCAGCGAGACAGCATGGCTCCATAGAGAACAAACACATTCAAGGACAGAGATCACTAGACCTGCAGACACACCACAGTGCCATGCTGCGGAGACCAGGACTGGGTGCACCCAGTAGTAGTATGTGACCAGAGACTAATCTGAGTGCTGGACAAGGCCAGAGTGTGTTTTCAAGCTGACCCGGTGTTCCCATGTCTGTGTTTCTGGATGTGTCCAAACACACATACCTCTGGTTCCTCCCAGGCTCCATGTGGAGCTCCTTCCCCTCAGTACAGACATAGCTCTTGGCACCCAGCACTCATACTAGGTCACCCATCCTATTTACTGTTGTAAGTTCTGAAGCATGGAAAGTCTTACCACAATACTTGGTATTAGTCCTACCTAACAACCCACTGACCCGTCCTTAGGCAGTGACCACACATGCACACAGACACACACACTCGCGCACGCAACAAACTGGCAGCCAGTGAATGTCACCAAGCCACCTGTCTTTATACCTGGAGGAATTGGAAGCAGACGCTGAGGAGGCAGAGGTTTTGCGACGCCTTCGTGCCCGGTTTGGGGAGACTGACACACCAAGTTTCTTCTTGGGAGACTTGGATCGGCGCCAAGGGTCCTTCCACTCATCGGCTCGCTTCACCTGTGGCCCCACCGAGGTGGTCTCCTTCTTTGGTGGTTCAGCTTGACGGCTAGAATCAGAGGGGTTCTCAATGTTCAGGCTGCCACTCTTACCCAGCAATGCTGCTCTGAGAAGAGATTGGAAAGCCAGGGCATTCAGTGACAGCTTATTTAAGAGGCACCTGAAGAAATAAATAGTCAAATGAAGAGGGAACATGGCACACCTTCTATTCAACAGCTGATTCTCTCCAGAAATGTGCTTAACTTTCATGTCATTTTTTTTCCTGGGAGGAATGACATTTTCTCTTATGTATAATAATTAGCACTTTTTTGGTGGTGGCAGTACATACATGTCTTTAATTCCAGCACTTGGGAGGCAAAGGCAGGTGAGATCTTTGAGGCCAGCCTGGTCTATAGAGTGAGTTCCAGGACAACAAGGACTACAAAGAGAAACTGTATCAAAAAACAAACAACAACCAACCAACCAAACAAAAGAGTAAGTACTTTTAGGGGGAGTTATTACTGCATTCTATCTTTCTAACTGTTATGTTAGACAGGAACGGAGTCCACCTGGTTCAAATGTGTTTATTTCTAGTGTTAGCACACAGTAAGTACACAGTATTCATGAAATTAAAGCAACAAGAATCATGTTTTTAAACACCTGTTAACAAAGAAAAGTAAACAAGTCTATGCCTTAAGCCTTTTCTTTCCACTTAAAAGAGTCTGGTTCAACTGCAGCCTGGGAACGAGGCTCCCAGGCTTCCTTCCCTAACAGCATTGGCCTCAAGTGCTCAGAGAAGTCAGAGAAAGAGGTATAAGGAAGGCTGCACTAGCACCACGGGAATAAAAACTCTGCCTATTTATACTTTCAGAACTTCTGTTTAGTTAGGCACCAGCCAGTGGCAGGTACCAGGCCTTTCCCTTGACGACGGACGCAGGGGAGAGCACCACCCAGGGCTGAAGATGTATGAGTCTGACAGGTGCCACCGTCACCTCAGCCCTAACCCAGAAGCTAGTGCTCCAGGTGTACCCAGATGCTGCCTATAAAGAAATGCAGGAAGGAAGTGGGAACCTGACAACCTAGCAGCTCCCGACACTGGCCACTGGCTCATGGCTTTCATCTTTATACTTCCTAGATGTTCTCATTCTAAAAACTAAAGCTGGGTGGGTAGAGAGACAACTCAGCAGTCAAGAGCAATGGCTGCTCTTCCATGGGATGTTCTAGTTCCAGCATTGCAGCCCACAACTGTCTGTAACTTCAGTTCTAGGGTCTCTGACACCCCTTTCTGGATGCCACTGCCACTGGACACATGCACAAGACAGATATAATGTAATGTGTACACACATACACACACACACACACATACACACACACACACACACACACACATATACACACACACACGTAAAATACCATACACATAAAATAAAATACGATTAGAAAACAAAACAATAAACAACAACAAAAACTAAGAAGAACAGATACCAGGGTCACTAGCCTCTTTACTGGTCATTTGGCTAATGCAGACTTTCCACACAGGAAGAAAACAGGAGGAATATCCTGGTAGTGAGGAGTTTCTTTTTTTTTTTTGGTTTTGGCTTTTCGAGACAGGGTTTCTCTGTGTAGCCTTGGCCATCCTGGAACTCACTCTGTAGACCAGGCTGGCCCAGAACTCAGAAATCCTCCTGCCTCTGCCTCCCAAGTGCTGGGATTGAAGGAGTGCAACACCACTGCCTGGCAAGTTCCCTCTTCTTTAGATGCAGTCAAATCAGTATTCAAATCCTCTCCTCAGGAAGAGCCCCTCACTATCTCTAGAGCCCACTGAGAGCAACAGTGCTGTGCACAGCCTCAATCTTCTCATCTCTGTTATAAGCATCTGAGGGCTGGCTCAAGGGTCTCCAAAGAGGAGGGCTGTCCACTCTGTCCATGTGTTTTCACACATGGGTAGCAGCCGAGTTTTGTTACTATTGACACCCAGCTTTATTTTAGATGTTATTATCCCAAGGACTTCTTGAGGCCCAGGATCTGGTGTTTGCTTTGTAGCAATGATCTAAGACTTCCTTTAAAAAGGGAAACTTAAGGGGTTAGAGCTGTAGCTCAGGGGTAGAGTGCTCTCCTAACATTTGTGTAGCATGAATTTAACTGCCAAAGTGGGGGGAAAGATACTGAAGTCTAAAAAGCCAGAGTGTGCCGGGTGAGTAACATGCAGTATTGGGAAGGATGAGAGTGGGTGGGAGCTTCTGATCCTCAGTCAGAGCTAGAAATAACCAAGGTCAAATGAGAGGTTAGGTGGATGAAACCATGGGTATCCAATGTAAGCCCCACATTGGGAGGAATGACTGGATGAACCATCATTAAAGAATTCATTACCAAATTCACCGGGAAAAATGTTCATGCAAGACTGACGTGTCTATGGGTGCCAACAAATCTGGCCACAGAGAATATCTACAATCACTGAGCTCATGCATCAGGGTAGCAGCTTTTGAGCTGACAGGCTAACACCCTCCCAGCTGGCACCTGAGTTGTCTTCTGAGTGGGGACAGTCCAGGCCTGGAGTCTGCAGAGTGACATAGGTTGTATCTTTGTTTCCCAAGACACCCTGAGAAAACTGCTGAATTGTTTAGTGGGGAATAACTGCCCATATATTCTATCAAACCCAGAAAGCCAGGCAGAACACAAAACCACAGGAAGCTACATCTCTCTATAGGTGCTTTCAAAGGTATCATAGGTCTCACAGATGCCCTCACAGCGTATGGTGTTTCAGGACCTTAGTATGCAAAGGGAGGAATGCTGGTCAGGAACTATAGCAGATAACTGCTGGGCAAGGACAAATTTGCTATTTACAGATATTTCTGAAGAGACAAAGGCACAGGTGATCTGTGACCTTGACCTTCTGTGTAGCTGCAGCACACTCTAACTGTCCTCTAGCACAGTACCATATCCAAAGGCTATGGGAGTCTCTGTCAGCTGTGCTGTCAAAGTAAATGCTGAAGGTAACAGCACACAGGCCAAGGGAGGCACAAGGAAGTGAGCTGCCGATGAGCAAAGCAGCCACCCCACCTGTCTGGGAACTCCAACTTGGACAGCTATCAAGTCTGGGGTCAAAGAATAAAAAGCAACTGATGGCAAGTTGCTTCTAAAATCAGGAGGGTTAAACATCTAATAAAGGAAGAGGGAACTCACATCATGTGGGTTCTTCCCTACTACCTCAATCTGCCAACACCCAAGGAACACACACTTTTGTTTATCTCACAGGAAATTGCCCAGGTTCCCCAGGCTGTCCCACTTGGTCACAGTGTACACAGTGTGCCTCGTTTTAGCGAATGATACCCACTGTGCCTCTTCATGCCCATATATCATGCACATGATGACTTCTACTGGCTAAAACCCTCTGAGCTCAGTAAATCCTTCTTCCGTCTGGAACTTCCCCAGGAGTAAAAGTCCTAGTTTTCTCTGCTCTGCTTTGCCATTACTTCTTGTGATGTACCCTCTTCCCAAAGTCATCACTTGCTGTCTGGTCCTCTCTTCTAGCTCTACATGTATGAGACAGCAGGGATGTAAAAATTTCTTACTGTCATTTCTTCACCCATGCCAATCTACTGAGACATCAACAAAACCCAGAGGCAAGAACATCTGTTAAGGTTAAGAACATCTGGTCTATATACCTAGTGGCAAGATGGCTATAGCAACATAGTTAGGCACTATCTCAAGAGAAAAAAACCCAAAACCCAAAACCCCAAAACAAAACCAACCAAATAAAGAAACACAGAAACAATACAAGAGCAAAGTCCTGCTGGGCTGTGGTGGCGCACGCCTTTAATCCCAGCACTTGGGAGGCAGAGGCAGGCGGATTTCTGAGTTCGAGGCCAGCCTGGTCTACAGAGTGAGTTCCAGGACAGCTGGGGCTACACAGAGAAACCCTGTCTCGAAAAACCAAAAAAAAAAAAAAAAAAAAAAAAGAAAAAAAAAAGAAAAGAAAAGAAAAGAAAAGAACTGGTAACAAATGACAACAAAGGCAGGCCTAGACCCATGTGTTCTGGGACGGGTAGAAAGAGACACAAAAATAGCCCAGCACAGTGCCACATGCCTGGAAAACCAGCAGCTGGAGAACGGAGGCAGGAAGGATCATAAGTTCAAGGCTATATGATACATAGAGATAAAAATCAAAACAAATACTGCTGTTTGTATTATTTCAGGTGGTGGGCAAGGCTCACTAAAATGCCCTTCTGACATAATGCTACATTAATACTGCCCTTGGCTCTTCATCTCACACCTCCACTTTGCTCCTGCTGCTTTGCCGAGGACAAGGAAGGGAATATCCACCCTCGTGTGGCAGCACTATGGGCTGAAGGTCTAGGAAAAATGGACAAAGTGGATTCTTTGGAAAATGGTCCATCAGATCATCAGTTACGAGATGACCTGGCAGCTCCTCCCATAGGTAACCCAAGAAGAAGAGAAAATCCACATTCATATACCAACATTCAAGGTTACAACTGTCAAAAAGTGCCCACAACCCAATGTCCACCAACAGACAGACAAAAAAAAGGAACTGAGGCACTGCCATAGTGCTTTCTGCAAATATAGTCTAAGAGGAAGAAGGCAGCTCCATACCTACACTGTGTCCTACACAGGCAGCTGCTTCAGGGAAGCAAGGAGCTGAGCCTAAAGATCTTATGGAGAGGCCAAGGGCAAGACGTACTGACAGATGTGACTTAAGAGTAGTCTACCTCGGTGGCTGTGGGGACCGGGGCTTCGGCTTCTCCTTGTCCTTCTCCCGGTCCTTGTCCCTGTCTCGGTCTCGGTGCTGCCGGTCCTTCTCGTCTCGCTTGGCTCGCTCTCTCTCCCACTCCTCTTTCCTCCGCTGCCGCTCCTTGTCCCGCTCCCGCTCGCGTTCTCGCTCACGCTCTCTCTGCCTGCGCTCACGCTCTCGGTCACGCTCTCGTTCCCGCTCGCGTTCTCGTTGTCTGTTCTCTCGCTCTCGTTCCCTCTCCCGTTCCTGGGTTAAAAAGCCAAATACAGATACTGAATTACAAACTATTTGATAGAAGCATAGAGAAAACAGGGAGTAGGTAGGAGGATGCTCTCAGGAGGCTATTTTATTCCCAAGTACTTCCTTAAAATAAGTTAGCTGTGTCTGATGGCAAAGGCCTGCAACTAGGAGACTAAGGCAGGAGGATCTCAAATTCAAGGCAAGCCTGGGTCAGGTGAGAGCCTTCTTTAAGTCTCTGACCAAGTATGTCCAGAGTCTTAGGTACTTAGGTTTAATTCCCAGTACCACAAAACACAGACACATGCACATACACAAAATACATGTTTAAAAAATACATACAAATTAAAAGTGAAGTTACTCCAAATAATAAATCTACAACTTTGCCAGCACCAGCCTGGTAGAAGCCCACACCACAGGCCCTCCCATGAGTGACCCAGCTCATTCTTAGAATGGCTGTCATGTAGGCAAGCCCCCACCGCAGTGCTTCATGAACATGTCTGGAAGAATGTACTCCCTTACTGCAACTCCCCACTGCTACCTTCTTTTCCTGCTTTAATACTCAGCATTAAAACCCAAGAAGTTCAAAAGCAGCAAAGCTAACGGGCTCTGGGCCTCTGGGGACCTTGGGAGACACCATGCAGGCTCCTATGGCATTCCTACCAGCTACTCACTAGACTGAACAGAGAAGAAGTACCTGTACTGGGCATCCCATCTCCAGGAGGAAAGAAGCTGTGGTTCTGGGCTATAGGGGAGTCTGCATAGCTCATACCTAGGGTGGAGCCAGTACCTGTCTTCAGTGCTGTGACAGCTGATGGGTGGTATGTGAGTCACAGCACATAATTACTCAGGGGATCCTCACAGGCCTTTCCTAAAGCAGACTTCCCAAGCAGGCTAAGAGTGAAGATGGAATAGGCAGTCTGGAGCACACAGATCTTTATACCCACTAGGCTCTTGGGAGTCTTTCCCTGACCAACACGGCAAGGCCACCCGGAGGCACGTCTGTAACCAGCAGACTAGATGGGCAAGAACAGGGCTACAAGTAAGGACATTGCCCAGGAGACTTCTAAAATCAACACACTCACGAGGGTGACAGTCTCCTAAAAACTGACATTGACAATTTACCAGCAAAGCTAACTTTATAAAACCACGGCAAGAACAATGATTCCAAGAAAGCTCACAGGACATCAGATGATCACAAACCTAGCCAGTGGCTGCCTCCATAACCAACCTGGGCTCAGATTCAGAACTGTGGCTAAATATATTTTGCTAACTGAATAAGCTCACAGTAAATATACCACCAGAAGAGCTGACTGTTGTTGAATGAGGAAGCACATACCACTAATCGTACAGCCGAGACAGGAGGATTATGAATTTGGGGCTAGCCAAAGGTATATAGTTAGATGCCATCTAAGGGAAGAGGAAAGTTTACACATGTGATCATACTTACGCGATAGTTATGATACGGCTCTGCTTCTGTATACTGCACCCTGAAATTCTCGTACTGTCCACCACGCCAAAACCGCTCTATCTCATAGTCATAATAAGGGTCTGCATAAGGCTCAAGTCTGAAAAAAGAGCCAAAAAGAAGGAAATTGTGTCATTTAAGAATGTAACAGCACAAAGTCTACATAAAGACAAGCCAACAGAATCCAACCCCACATGACGAAAATACACCATGACCGAGTGGTGTCTGCAGCTAAGAACACACAATTACACAAATAATTGAGCCCAGTATTGCTGTCAGCAATAGGACACCCTATTGCGGCACAGATCAGTCAAGTCAATCTGGGGGGAAGATGCTCTGGGATTTTTCACAGGTGAAGACAAAGATAAGCCCTCTATATCCATTTTTGGAGAAAACACACAACAAAATAGGAATTGGCATTTTCTCAATGAGATAGAAACATATTCTTAAAAGCACTGTTAGAACTGTTGGGATGGCTCAGACGGTAAAACACTTGCTGTAGATGATTTGAGTTTGGTCCCAGAAAACCATCAACAATTCCACAAAGCTGTTCTCAGACCCTCACACCATATATTATATGCACGTGTACACACAGAACAGTAACAAAAGCAGCAGTACTTTTAAGGCCAAAGCTGGAGAGAAGCATCGAGGAATTCTCTTGTGTAAGGATACAGTAGGACCCATCCCCACCTGCTAGTGTGTGCAGGTACTGATGGCAAGACCAGCAAGAGGAGCCCAGAGAGATGGGAACACAGAAAAACTGTCTCCATTTGCCATCCTGTGATACTACACCTAAACAGCCCATGACAGAGCCAATTCACACCACCACTCACTCACCTCAATAAGGCAAAAGCCTAACATGGAAACCTAGCTCCTTACATACAGCTAGTGCGGAGGCTTAGAACTACTTGCAACAGCAGAGGGACGGTGCTTGGGAATGACACATTCACCCTGAACATCACAAAGTAACAACTAAGTGAGAAGACATGACAGAACACTCCTTATCACCACACTTACTCATCCTGCACTGGTTCATTAGCATATCCTAGTAAAAACCAGTGAGTATATTCACAGGCTAGACAGATACACCGACAGCCTAGTTGACATGAGAAAGAGACATGAGTCTAACCAAGAAAACTCTGCAAGGAAGAAGGCAACCTCTGAAGCTTGACAGCAGCCAAGAGCTGCAATGAAGCACAGTTATATGTGCTTCATTTAGTGCAGGAAGAAAGCAGGCCCAGGAAGGCATGCTAGGTGGCACCTTTCCATGTCTCCTGGAACAATGCAGTACCTCACTACTCACACCTGGGTATCACACCGCTATGCTGGTGAGAAAGTTTATAAACAAGAAGAGATATGCAATTAACTAAAAGAGTAACCGTGACAACGTGACTAAAGTCCCCAAAATATATAAGCTGCTTACTTTTGGAATTCTCATTCAATCTTTCTGAACCTGGCAACCCAAACCACAGAACATGCCATACACCAGATTTACCTTTTTACCCTCTTAGCTGATCCCTATCTGGGCAGGCATGGACTCAGCACCTGCTCTACCAAGTGCAGAGCTCGAGGGCAGCCCAGTCTGTGTACATATGTGTATTTGAGGCATGAAGGGCAGCAGGTGACATGTATGTGTTTGGGGGGTGAATACCACTCAGTAGCCAGAAATGACAGAGCTAAGAACTGCAGAGAAGAGTTTTACAAGACTATGACAGTGACTCAACCGCTTCACAGCATGAACCATCACTCATCCCCATGTCCTAAGCCCACACTGTGCACCCTTAGCAGGCAGGTTAGGAGCCCCTGATGAAGAAAGAAGCAGAGAAGGAGCACCTTTAAGACCACATCGTTCCCCTAGATCTGACATTAGTCTTCCACAACACACAATCCTCTATTGAAGGGTTTTTGTTCCTTTTTTTGAGACAGGGTTTCTTTTCTTTTCTTTTTTTTTTCAAGACAGGGTTTCTCTGTGTAGCCCTGGCTGTCCTGTAGACCACGCTGTCCTCGAACTCAGAAATCCACCTGCCTCTGCCTCCCAAGTGCTCTGCCTCTCAAGTGCTGGGATTGTATGTGCTACCACTGCCTGTCCCAGGGTTTTTTTTTTCTTTGTATAGCCTTGGTTGTCCTGGCCTGGTCTTTGTAGACTAGGCTGGCCTCAAACTCAGATCCATCTGCCTCTGCCGCCTTAGTGCTGGGATTAAAGGCATGTGTCACTACTTCTAGCACTATTGAG
>NW_022196905.1:260836854-260858397 GCF_008632895.1 Mastomys coucha | reverse complement strand
AAAAAAAAAAAAAAAAAAAGACCAGCATTAAATGTCTGAGAAAGGGACTGAAGAGATGGCTCAGTGCTAGGAGCCCGCCCTTGCTCGATGCAATCCCAGAGGTCACAGTTTATTTATCCATTCCTGTGTTGGGCAGCTCAAAGAGCCAGAAACTCCAGCTCTAGATCCAATGGCCTCTTTTGGCCTTCATGGACACATACACACAAAACATAAATCTTTTTCAAAAGACCCTCACTCCCCAAGTAGCAAAGGAAGAGGTAAGGAGACAAGCCTGTGGGAACGTCAGGAGTGTTCCTCAGAGGCAGCCTCCAGCAGGGTATTAAAGTGTCTCCTCCACAGAATCCAGAGCACGCAGATAGTGCCCTGGGGACTTGCCCTGGCTACTCTAGACAGGGAATGAATGGGGCGGGGCAAGCAGAGGCTTCCTTACGTTGTGTCTCTGACATCTCTTGGGACCCGAGAATTCCAATCTCGGAAGACTTCATTTTCTTTGTCAAATTCCCGGTCGTCTTCACCAATGGTTACTGTGAACCTTTTTTCTTCAAAGTCGGGCTCCTGCTCTTTCCGAATGGTTGCTTTTTTCAAAACCTAGCACCACAGACAGAAAGACTTTCAGTTTGAAATAAGGGGCTCCAAAGCCACTGGAAGGAACACAGGGAACCCGAGACATGCAGCAAAGGATGTGGCAAATACAGGACTCAGTCTTCTCCTGCAGGCCTCAGAGGATGGTCTCTGCACTGGTCTGCTGTGACTTATCAGCTCAGGGGGCCCCAGAAGACTTAAGTGTAAGCAAGGCCTATCATTTCTATCTCCCTGGAGAGAACTTGGGCACTGAGGAAAGAAGGCTGGGTGGGTATCAACAGACATGGATACAAGTGGAATACTGGGGGCCACAGTGGGCAGGCAAAGGGGGTCCTGAGAGAACTAGCAAGAGCAGACACTGGGTGTTGGGGGCAAGGAGTAGCTCCCACAGAAAGGTAGGGATTTGTCTCACTGCCTGGGTGGTGGCTACAAACACTTAAATCTACATCCACGGAGGGTCTCTCTGGCCTACTGGACTGGGCTCGAGATGGCTAAATATTATTTCTCATTCTTCTTAAAGAAGTCCAGAAATGTTCTCAGTGAGTTTCCACACTCTCTCTGGATCTAAGCTATGGCAGTTTTGTTGGGTGCACTAGAGGTGCCACCACTGTGTTTGTCCTCCCAGAGCACACTGAGTTCTGAGCACACTTACCTCTTTTGCATGTCTGAGTCCACGTTCCCAGGCACTCTCTGTTGGGGGTTCTGGAGGGGGTGGAGGCAAAATTTCATCAACTACTGGCCCACCCTATTAAAAAATGAGAAGGAAATATTGAGGCAGTACTTAAAATCCTATTAAGAAATGGGACAAAACATTTAACAATCAAGCCAGCTAACCGCACACAGCTGGCTGTCCTGCCCAACCACCCATGTGCTCTAGTATCTGAGGCTACTTCTACACAAGCACAAGAAGCCTCAAAGGTGCTCCTTGACACTCGGGTACGATGCCTTCTCCATAAGAAACACTAATTTGTCTTCAGCCCAAGATTCAGACAAAGCTCAGGTATCCCATCTGGTGGCAACTAAAGAGGAGCTCACGCACCCAAGGGTTGGCAGGCATCAGTGGGTGAGGTCCAAGAGGCGGGGCACCGTTGGGTGGAAAAGGTTCCGCTTTGGTGATGAGGGAGTAGTTCCCCTTGTCATTCACTCCAGGGTGTATAAACCTACAGTTCATTCCCCACGTGCAGTTTCCTAGGAAACAAAAGTCCAATGAGGAAGGACACCAAAGAACCCAACTGTTGGAGGGCAGTAGCTGGGGTGTGCAGCACTCTTACTGACATCTTGGGAAGCAGCCATCAACCTGTTCTTGCCTACATAGGTCACTGGACCTCTGCCCGGACAGCCTGGCCTACTGCCACTCCCACTCGTCTACTCCAGTAAAGTCTGCGTGTCAGGCTTGAAGGCCTGATTCAGTCGCTGGTATTTCCTAACTCAGATGTGTTCCAGACTGGTCTCTGCAAAAGTCTGTGGAGAGTTTTGTGTGCTTTCTTTGTTCAGGCATATAGGTGCCCTAAGAAATGATTTGTAAATAGCTAAAACTGAGATTGAACATTGTTTCCTGGCCTCCACAGTGTTTCAACGATCCTAATTGATTTCCTAGCTGTTATTAGCTTGGAATTTTTTACAAGGAAGCTGCCTTATCGGAGCAGTCCCACACAAGGCAGGATTGCTTTACATACCAGAGAGAAGTTGAAGGGCTTCCGTCACTAATTATCTATGTTACAGCCAAGGATATTCTCAAGGAATGCTAGAATGGGACCTCCAGGTACATGTCTCAGACAGACCCAGAGAATTTATCTTGGGGCTGCCAAGATAGCCCAGCGAGAAAGACACTTTGCACCTGGCTGTTTGATCTTACTGACTTTGATGTGACTACTACCTGCCTATATGATCCCTGACATTCGCCCTGTTTCTGTATACTATATAAGTCTGATTTTTACTTTGTGCAATACACTCAGATTCTATACTTCCTTGTGTTGTTTCTTTGTCATTTCTTTGCCAACGCCTTGTCGACTTGACTAGGACCCTGTTCCCCCATGGGTCGAGGGAGGCCCAGACTGGCCGGCCCGTGGCAGCCTAACCCCCTCTCTGGGAGCACAGGTATCCCACAGTGTTACAGAGGCGAGCAGGGCAGGTCTGGGCCAATGGTTCAGGCCAGGCATTTCCATGTGATACCATTCCCTTGATAAGAGCCCCTGCCCAGACCCCCAGGGCCTATTTATAGTCACTCTTTGGGTTCTATATCTGTGGATTCACCACCACAATCAAAAATATTCTTTGTGTTGCACTGAACGTGTAGAGACATTTTGTGTCTCCACCCCTTAAACAACACAGTATAAAAATTTAATTTTTTACGCTGTGTCTAGGATTATAAAAGCACTTAGAGAGGGTTTACATTACAGGAGGGTATGTGCTACATCATCTTTTAATGGGGACTTGGGTGTCCTCAGATTTGGATACCACAGGACCACTGGGCACATTAACTGTCTGGGTACCGATTAAAGCAGAGAAGCCATACAGGCTCTAGAGCTAAGGGCAGAGGCAAGCACTAGAGCCTCTAGGGAGCTCTGGTGGGTGCCTGGACATTTATTTTGACTCTGTTGAGTCTGTCCCAGGGTAGCCCTCTCTAAACCACTTCAGGATTCTTTCTGGGCCTTAAATATATGATATTAAGCTTCCCACCCCCCCCGAAACAGGGTTTCTCTGTGTAGCCCTGGCTGTCCTGGAACTCACTCTGTAGACCAGGCTGGCTTCGAACTCAGAGATCCACCTGCCTCTGTTTCTGCCTCCCAAGTGCTGGAATTAAAGGCATGCGCCACCACCACCCAGCGATATTAAGCTATTTTAATTTATCGAATCAACCAAACTAAAATTTTATACTTTGCTCATAAACAATCAGCGAAGCCTGGGGATTACTGAAGGGAGCTATTCTACTTTTTCTATGTACACACTAGTAGAAGCATCTTAGATTTAAACATATTTCCTACCTTAATACATATAAACTTAAATAATTTAAAACTATATTCAATCTGAAACAGATATTCCAGTTGAACATTTTTGCTAACAAACCATGTTTTCCTTTATTTAATTAAGTAGAAATAATCACTTAGTACTTAGGAAAAGCCAAATTTCATCTTTAAATATCATAACTACTTTAGCCTATATTAAAACCAATTCAACACAAAATAACAGCATACTAATATAAAGCATAAAATACACTCAAAATTGTTTCCCTTCAAGTACAAAAATGACAAAATAATTTTTTTCATTCCTAAAAGTATTTAAAGCCTTACATGGAAGTTAAATGAGGTTGTACTTTTGAGTCCAGGAACATGACTAATGTAGTAAGGCATCTGAAGACAGATGCAAACATCATCCATTTCTTCCATCCATGATCAACTCTCCATATGCATACACCTCCTAACCTTATTTACATAATTAAAATGTAACGGGCTGGTGAGATGGCTCAGCGGTAAGACTGCTCTTCCAAAGGTCCTGAGTTCAAATCCCAGTAACCACATGGTGGCTCACAACCATCCATAATGAGATTTGACACCCTCTTCTGGTGTGTCTGAAGATAGCTACAATGTACTTACATATAACAAATAAATAAATTAAAAAAAAAATTAAAATGTAACAAAAGCTCATTAGAGAAAGTCAAAAAGTAGCCAGGCGGTGGTGGCGCACGCCTTTAATCCCAGCACTTGGGAGGCAGAGGCAGAGGCAGGGGGATTTCTGAGTTCGAGGCCAGCCTGGTCTACAGAGTGAGTTCCAGGACAGCCAGGGCTACACAGAAAAACCTTGTCTCAAAAAACCAAAACCAAAACCAAAACCAAAAAACCAAAAAAACAAAACCCCGAAAAAAAAAATCCCACTGTTAAATCTCACATCACTCACAAGGCAGAAAAAGAAAAGCACATATGCATGGGAGGAGCGAGCACAATGGAGGGAGAGTGAGGAGAGGGCACAGGCCATTCCTGACAGTGTCAGGGTGACAGAACCCAGGTCTCAGGGAGCTAAGGTAGGTCCCTGCTGACAGTGTCTTGACACTTGGCCACCTAAATATTGAGGAAGATAGCTTCTGAAAGAACAGCCACCCCACTACTCAGCCAGAGTAAATAGCCTGAAAACACTGGACAAATGACCAAGGAGTGTAGGAACCCCATTTACAGAGGAACATTTTCACGGGGCTGGGGCACGTATACTATTGCTGGGACTGTGGGGAAATAAATGCCTTCTGGGTACAACCTTCTCATCAAGTACATGAGATTCAGGGCCTTGCACATAATAGGGAAGTATATTATCGAGTTACATCCCTAGTCCTATCTTTTACTTGTTCTGTTAGTAAAAATTACTTCCATAACTTAAAAAAAAAAAAAATCTCATGCCAGGGATGGCTTAGCAGGTAAGGGCTCTGGCTACCCAGCCTGATGACTTCATCTGCAGAGCCCATTCCTATCTATTGTCCTCAACTCTACCTGCTGTTCCAGCTCCCTGCCTCATCTTCTGCTGTGTCCAGAGACTTGCTCCCAGAACAGGTTCAAGAATGGCTGCTGATTTCTGATGACCTTGGTTCATCTAGCCTTTCAGACAGATCCAATCAGAACTTCAGTTAAGCCCTGAACTTTCAAGGCATACAGTGACTGGATAACAGATGCTAAAGCTAGCTTTCTTTCTTTTTTTTTTTTATTAGATTTATTTATTTTATGTGTATCAGTACACTAGCTGTACAGATGGCTTGCTCCAACCCTGCCTCCGGCATAGTATGCTTTAGCTGTCTTCAGATGCACCAGAAGAGGGCGTCAGATCTCATTATGGGTGGTTGTGAGCCACCATGTGGTTGCTGGGATCCGAACTCAGGACCTTCGGAAGAGCAGTCAGTGCTTTTACCCGCTGAGCCATCTCGCCACCTCTAAAGCTAGCTTTCTTAAGACTAACCAATCTTTCCAATTTTCTTACCGTCTCCCCACCCATTAAAAAATTCATCCCCCCAACTCAGCAGGAAGAAGCTATGGAGAGTCATCATCCTGATTCCTTGGTTTTGGGTGTCTGGTTATGGCCATTTTATAAATAGGTAGGGTTGTTATTTTAAGGGATAATTTGGAAATGGTCATAATAATTTTAGACAGGGAGGAAACTAGAGAGCTTAGATTTGGGGGTTTCTATTGTTCTTTTCCTCTTCTCTAACCTTTCTTCCTTAGGTAAAAGGAAAGAGGTTGAAAGAAAAAAAGGGTAGATAGAATAATATTATAAGAAATTAGGGGCTGGAGAGATGGCTCAGTGGTTAAAAGTGCCGACTGCTCTTCTGAAGGTCGTGAGTTCAAATCCTAGCAACCACATGGTGTCTCACAACCATCCTCAATGAGATCTGACCCCTTCTTCTGGGGTGTCTGAAGACAGCTACAGTGTACTTACATATAATAAATAAATATTAAAAAAAAAAGAAATTAGATATATGGGAATGCATTACTAAATTTACTCATAAACATTTTAGTCATAATCTTACATTGGTAAAAACCTTTACTTTTTGATGAAGAATTAAAGTCATAATTTCTTACATTGGTACATAATTTATATATTGATACAGGTTTAAGATTTTCATTTGCGTAAATCTTTTAATATTGATACAAAATTTTAAACTAACACTGTTACTCTCGGATAGGCAATGTGCTGATGCAACTTATTTAAGAATGCAGGGCTTAGACCTAGCCCTTCTAATAGCTGCTATTGTAAACTGTTTAGGATGAGAAACTAATGCATATTAAAGGTCAGACAGTAAACTCATGGTAGTATTAGACGCTGATTTAATTACAATAAAGTGTTTAAATATTATTCAAATAGTAAATAGCTAAGGGTAGTCAAGGTTTAATAGTTCAGAAAGACTTCAAAACATCAGAGATCAACAGAATATGGCATTTAAAAATCATCTTTTTTTTTTGTTTTTTTGTTTTTTTTTACAAGGCTCAATTACATATTCCTTTTAAATAAGGCTTTCTCTTTCTTTTTTTTTTTTAAAAGATTTATTTATTATTATAAATAAGTACACTGTAGCTATTGTAGCTGTCTTCAGAGGCACCAAAAGAGGCGATCAGATCTCATTATGCGTTGTTATAAGCCACCATGTGGTTGCTGGGATTTGAACTCAGGACCTTTGGAAGAGCAGTCGGTGCTCTTACCCACTGAGGCATCTCACCAGCCCTTTTTTTGGTTTTTTGAGACAGGGTTTCTCTGTGTAGCCCTGGTTGTCCTGGAACTCACTCTGTAGACCAGGCTGGCCTCGAACTCAGAAATCCACCTGCCTCTGCCTCCTAAGCATTGGGATTAAAGGCGTGCGCCACCACCGCCTGGCTAAAAAATCATCTTATTAATAGAGCTTTTGACTAGGAGACACATCCGCTCCTGACAGTACCTTCATCCTACTTCAAAGAAGATATTGAGCATCATTACCTCCAACTGGAGTTGCTTCAATTGTGGCAAACTAGCCATTGGGTAATAAGTACCCTAATTTCATTCTGCAGACAATTACTGTCCAAAAAAGGACACACAGATGCAGGATAGTTGACCACTAAGCTCTGCCAATACAGTGCAAGCTAGTCCTTCATAATTCTTGCTTCACTTAAGGTCTGTCAGATAGTTCTGGGCCAGAAGGCTGAAGACAGATGCCCCAACATTATGAGGAATATTGAGGACTGTCCAGGTAGTCAGCTGTCTCTACAAAATGCATTAAGCTTTGGAAGTTGGGTCTTTGTCTTTGTGCTTCCTATGTATTCAAGTAATATTTAATTCCTTCTCAGATCTCTGACTATATAATTATTATAATTATGTTCAATGTATATAAGAAAAGAATCTTTTTAATAGGACAAAAATGGAGAAATGTAGTAGGTTTGGCCTAATGTTGCTTATGTTAATTTGGGTCCCCCCAAAACTCCTTACATGAGGGTCCATGTGAAAGACACTGAGGGACCCTGCCCTCAGTGGGCTCTGATTGGTAAATAAAGATGCCACCTGCCAATGGCTGGGCACGGCAGACAGAAGCATGACTTTTAGGATTCCCAGGTTTGGGACCAAGAGAAGCGGGAGAAGCAGATTCATTATGCCTGGAGGAAGAGGAAGAGGAGAAAAAAGAAGGGGAAGAGAAGGAAGAAAGGGAGGAGGAGGAAGAGGAAGAGGAGGAGAAGAGGCACCATGTCTGAGAAGAGTGAAGGACAGGGAGGCATAGCTGGCATGTGAAGGAGTCAGGAGTGTGCGGACCAGTTGGGTAGCCCTCTGGGTCCAGGGCAGCCAAGGTAGAATATAGAATTTAGTAAGTAATAACTCGGGATTATTGGCGGGAGGTGGATTAATTAACCATGTGGAGGTTCAGAAGTAGCCCAGCTGCTGCATATCAGAATATAAAGGCTGTATCTTTCATTCAGGAACGGGGAGGGAAGCAGGTACACACTGCCGAGGTTTATTTCTTAAATAATTAATTCAACAGGTAGATACTATTTAACATGAGAAACATTTTATGGTAAAATGAAATAAAATCAGAAATATGTAAATAAAGAGTATATTCTCTAAAAAGCATATAGTAGAGCTAGGTGGGTATGACAGCAGACCTTTGATTCCAATACTCGGGAGAATGCCTGGGCTACATACTGTGTCTCCTTTTCCCATGTCTCCAGAACCCCGTGTAGAAATAGTTACCAACTGGGGGTAGTCAAACATGTGGTCACCAAATGTCCATCCCATTTTTCTTGAATATATTATACACTCTGGCCTGATCTTTACTGCTCTTGTCTCTAAGCAATTTAAGAAGACAAAAAAAGAACCTGTGTGATTAGTAGCAACAGACCTAAAACTGCATCAGTAATACTGACATATGACTATGGCACATCTCTCAGTAGCAATCAAGGAAGCTAAACAGATGGCAGGAGGTGGCTGCCCTATCACCTGCTGGCCACAGTCCCCATGTCCAATGGCCAAGATTCATCCATACAAACGTGCAGATGCCAGCAAGATCAGTACACTGTGGCTATGTGCATGAGGAAGTGCATATGTTTGTTAGGTCCAGAAATGGCCTTTAAGCTTGTGTTTGGATCAGTTACCATCAGCTGCATGATCACTACCATATAGGCAAAGCACTTTCTAGAACAGTGAAGATAGTTTTACACTCTCACTTTACAAACAAAACACTTGTTTTGGTCCAGAGCACACATTCTGACAAAGTGGTCCTCTTTCATATGCCTTGGTTTCCTTTTCAGCTAGTCTAAGCAGCTGCAAACAAGAAATAACTATAGCCTATATATAAAAGTCAAAGTGCTTCACTGGTTTAAAAAAATCTTGAGAGGAAGGCAGACCATATAAAAATACAATAGTCAAACCTCAATCGAGCAAACCTCAGACCTACACATCTGTGCCCTTATATGACTCGATACCCAGTGGCTCAGGGCACACAATGGCTCCAGTGATAGGAAATGTGTGTGTCCTTTCTCTCAGCTCAGAGACACAGGAGACTACAGCTTCTCTCAGGAGCTCATAGATGCTTTGAGACTTCAAGGAGATAGTAGCTCACAGCGCTGGGATAAATACCCATACTGGCTTGCATAAACCACTTTGGGAGAATCCTGGCTGTCCAGGAAGCCTTTGCTCCTGAACATGATTTCTACTAAGAAATTTCAATTATCTACTTAAGTATAACCATGTCAGCATGTGTCTATGAAATACTTTAAACTGGGAGAAGATGGCATCATTTACTTTGAGCAGATGAATACTGAGGCAATGTACACATTCAGTGCCGAGGCCGATTCCTGTTCTAGATTTGGTGTATTGGTAGGGTAGCTATTCTAAGTGTGGTGCATAGGAGGTAAGGCCTTCCAGAGGCTCTTCTGTCACACCACAGCTCTCCATTTGTGGGCTGTGAAGCCTACCCCAGCAAAGAGCCTGGGCAATGGTTGGTCTGAATGGACCTGCCTGGAACTCTGCTTTAACTTTTCAGTCACCTGCAAGACTGATGGACACTGGAAAGCAGTCATGCCCAAAAGTCCAATTCTTGTATTGGAGAAAAGATCTGAACACCAACACATTGGATCTCTCTTCTTAAAAATATTTACTTACTTTTATTTTATATGCATGGGATTATTGTCTATATGTCTTTATATGTATATACTATGTGTATGCTTGGTGCCTGTGGAGGTGTGTGTGTACTGGATCTCCTGGAACTGGAGTTACAAATGGTTGTAAGCCACCATGTGTGTGCCAGAACTGAATCTGTGTCTTCTGCAGGAGTAGCAAGCACACCCAATTGCTAGGCCACCTCTCCAGATGCCCAGAGTATTGCTTACAAAGTAGCAGCTTTCAGCCTTTACAATCTGGGCCCAGCTCTGCACTCTACTAGCTTGTCTGCACTGTCTGTCTAGCTTGAAGGCTACTATACTATGGAAAGGGTGGGCATTGAGCAGTCTCACTAGAGTGACAAGTCCTTAAGGACTGACCTAGGGTGAGGCATATACACCTTGGCAGACTTACTCAGAATCACTGGATTATACATTTACAGTGGGAACATTTTATGGCATGTAATTGTACCTACCTCTGTAAATCTAGAAAACTAACAAACAACCAGTCAGAGCCAGGGGAGTGGTGTACACCTTTAACCCTGCCACCCAGGGTTGGGGGGCACAGAGGCAGGCAGATCTAGAGTTTGAGATCAGCCCGGTCTACAGAGTAAGACTGTCTTAAAATTAAAATCACCATCATCAATAACACAATCCCTGTCAAAATTGAAGTTTTTTCTTACTAATATAGGTGAGGCTGGCCTTTACATATGCACACATGCAGTAGGAGTGCCTTCCTTACCACTATGAAAACTGCTCTAATTTCAGAGTCCCAGAATGGTCTGGAGGACTCCCATAGGCTACAAGCCACTCTGAGGCATTTCAAGTTATAAACATGAAGGAGAATACGAAGATCCAAAAGTGAGCAAACAGTTATAACATGCATAGAAGGCACAGAAGAACATGAAAAGGATGCACATCATTGAACATCAGGGAGCCCAACAATGCAGACACCCGAGACACTGCTAGAAATGCTATTGACAAAGTGGGAAAGATCAATGGGCACACTACAGTGGAGCTCCTTAGGGGAACTTGGTGGTCTGGTGCTCAACTTGAGGTTCAAGGCTCTGAGTTTCACTTTCCAATACACCCCCTCCTAAAACACCATGTAATGTGCAGTTTCACTTCTGGATCAACTAACCCGGGCAATCAAGATCATCCTCATGCCTACACACAAGCTTTTAGGTGGTCACATTTTTATTTCTCTTGGACAAACACAGTAGAAGGCTTGATGTGGTGGTATAAATAAGAATGACCTCACCCCTCAACCCCCATAGGTTCATATATTTGAATGCTTGGTCTCTAGTTACACGAACAATTTGGGAAGGGTTAAGAAGTGTGGGCTTCTTGGTGGAAGGGTCAGACGTTGAGGTTTCAAAAGCCACACAATGCCCAGATAGCTGTCCTACTTTCAGATATAACTCTAAGTGCTCCACTGCTACTGCAGCACCAAGCCTGACTGTTCTCCACACCAGTGTTCAGATTCACCCTCTGAACCTGGAAACTCCCAACAGACTATTTTCTCTTAAGTTGTCTTGTTTATGGTGCATCATCTCAGCAATTAAAAAGTAACTAAGACAGATGGTACCAGGAATGGGGCTATTGCTGTGATAGGCTTGACTATGATGTATCTCTCTCTCTTTTCTTTTCTTTTTTTTGTTTTTGTTTTTTGAGACAGGGTTTCTCTATGTAGCCCTGGCTGTCCTGGAACTCACTCTGTAGACCAGGTCTCTCTCTCTCTCTTTTTAAAAAGAACTGTGCAAGATGTTGGGACCTTTAAGAAAGTTTTGAATACTGTAAACCAGGCTTAATGGGACATCCTAGTCATCAGTAGTGCTGAAAGCAATGTGGACTACAGAGGCCCAGCTCAAGAAGTTGCCTGTGGGAACATTATTAGCAGCTGGTCTAGTGACCATTCTTGTGATATTCTGGCAAAGAATGTGGTTGCTTTATGGTTTAAGAATCTGCCTGAGGCTAAACTGACAGAGGAGATGCCAAGACAGCACAATACTGACTCTATTGCTTTAGTATTAGTAATCACTCTTATGCAGGTTTCAAATGGAAAAGGACAACTGGGGAAAAAAGAAATACAAAATGTGGGCCGTGATGGGGCACGCCTTTAATCCCAGCACTTGAGAGGCAGAGCCAGGTGGAATTCTGAGTTCAAGGCCAGCCTGGTCTACAGATCGAGTTCCAGAACAACCAGGGCTACACAGAGAAACCCTGTCTGCAACAGCAGCAGCAGTAGCAGGGCTGGAGAGGTGGCTGTGTGGTTAAGAGCATGCACTGTTCTTGCAGAAAACTGGAATTCAGTTCCTAGCACCCATGCTAGGCAGCTCACCACAGCCTGTAACTCCAGTTTCAGGGGTTCTAATACTTCTGGACTTAGCAGTTACCTGCATTCATATGCACACCTATACATATTTAAACATATTAAAAATAAATCTTTAAAAAAAATACTGAGAAAACTTAAAAGCTAAGGTTTATGCTGAGAGAGATAGGAGAATGGGACTAAGGGGAGCAGTGCCCTCAGGACCTTTCCCAGCTGATCCTACATACACCTATAGTAAGGCCTAAGGAATTATCTGTTCCTAGAGGGCAATAAATCTAAGTTTACCCAAATGTAATCCAAGGAGAGGGCCCAAGTTTCATCACAAAACTGGCTTTAGAGTCATGAAGGATACAGTAAAGGGGTTCTGGAATCTTCCTTCACAGTCAGGGAAGAGTGGCTGAAGTCAGGCGTGTAGTAGGTGAGCCCTGTCATGGAATCTGGAAGAGGCCATTACATGAAGCCATGAAAGTGTTGGAGACCTCAGGATGCTGGAGGTACTAAAGCTGTGGGGCATCTGTCAAGTAAAGCTGAATGCAGACAGGGAATGGAGCAAACCCAAGAAAAGAGAAGTGTGCTGCAGTCAGCAAATATGGAAGAGTAGAGCCAGTTAAGCTCTCTGACATCAGACATAGATTATGCAGCAGTTCTCAACCTTCTTAATGCTGAGACCTTTCAAATAGTTACTCATGTTGTGGTGAAAATAATAAGATAATTTTCGCTGCTACTTTATAACTGTAAATGTGCTACTGTTATGAGCTGTAATGTAAATATCTGTGTTTCCTAATGGTCTTAGGCAACCCCTGCAAAGGGGTCGGCTGACCCTCAGAGGGGTCATGACCCACAGGACTATAGGTCTTGGTGCATGTCTTGCTGGATTCTGATCCTGCTTTGGCTCAGCATTTTCTCACTCTGCTCAATCCTCCCTTTTGGAATACTAACACATATTTTATGTTGGAAGAATGTAATTTGCCTTTTGATTTGATTTTACACGGGTAAGAATTAAGAGATTGCTTAAAGCCTCAGGAGACTTCAGACAAGAAGCTCTCAACCTTCCTAATGCTGCAACCTTTTAATACAGTTTCTTAAGTTATGGTGACCCCAACAACAAAATTATTTCATTGATACTTCATAACTGTAATTTTAGTACTGTAATGAACCATAATATAAATATCTGATGTGCAGGATATCTGATATGTGACCCAGAGGGATTGCCACTCATAGGTTGAGAACTCCTGCTTAATCTGTGCTGAGGCTGTGAAAGACCAGTGGGGACTTTTAAAGTTGAACTAAATGTATTTTTCATTATGATACTGCCAAAACTCAAATGGGACCAGGGATGGACGGAAGGCAGTGGTCTGGGTGCGAATGAGCCTTGGGCTCATATATTTGAATGCTTGGTCTACAGCTGGGTCAACTGGGAACAATTAGGAGGTGTGTCACTTGGGGAAGACTTTATGTTTCAAAAGCCAATAGGGTTGGTTCCTGGTTAGTGCCCCTCTCTCTCTCCCTCCCTGCCTCCGATCTGCAGAGAAGGATACAAGCTCTTAGCTATGGCTACAGAGCTATGCCTGCCTGCTGCCATGCTCTGCTCATGCTCTGCTCATGAGCTCTGTGCTCATGGACTCTCCCTCTCCAACTGTAAGGTCCCAACCCCCTTTTCTATGTTGCTTTGGTCATGATACCTCATCACAGCAACTGAAAAGTAAAATGTGTGCTTGACCACAGCCATTCTATTTTTCAGCTTCTGAGGAACTGCTAGACTTTTATTTCACTTTGCCACCAGCAGTGTGCAAGGGTTCCAGTATACCCACACCTTTGCTAAGAAAGCAACCTTAGTTTTATTTCTAAAGTAACTTTTCTCATTATTGTTTTTTTTTTCTTTTTTGAGGTAGTATTTATAGCCCTGGCTGACCTGGCACTCAAGAAACATGTCTGCCTCTGTCTTCTAAGTTTTAGAACTAAAGGTGTGCACAACCATGAATGTCCAGCTAAAGAATTATGTTTGTGTATATGTGGGTGCATATGCATGCCCACGTGTGAATACAATACCTGCAGAATCCAATGGAGGGCACCAGACCCCCAGAGCTGGATTTATAGCCAATGGTCAGCTGCCTGACATGAGTGCTGGTAACTGAACCCGGGTCCTCCAAGAACCGTACCTGCTATTAACTGCTGAACTGTCTCTCTAGCCCCATGAAAAGGATAATAAATCAACTGAGTTCAACTGAACACCATGCTTATAACTTATAGGCAAGCCAAAAAAAAAAAAAAAAAAAAAAAAAAAAAAAAAAAATCCTGCAATGATGATAAAGACATCCCAGAGAAGTGAAGTTCACCATTCCCTTTCCTCCTACACATTATAAACAGGATGAGAGAAAGGGAAGCAGCAGTTAAGAACACCCTGAAAATGCTATGTTCATGCTCACTGTACTCACCCTGAAAACGCTACTGTTCACGCTCACCATTCTGGCTAGTTTTTAGGTCAACCTGACAAAGGCTACATTCATTTGGGAAGAGAGAACCTCAATTGAGAAAAAAGCCCCAACAAGCTTCAAGACTGGCCTTCAGGCAAGCCTGTGGACATTTTCTTAAGTGATTGTGCAGTATCACCCCAAGCAGGTAGTCCTAGGGTGTAGAAGAAAGCAGACTGAGAAAGACAAGGGGAACAAGCAAGTAAGCAGGGTTCTTCCATGGCCACTGTTTCAGTTCCTGCCCTTCCTTCCTTCCTTCAATAACAGACTATGTTGTGGGACTGTACACTGAAATACCAATCATGCCTCCCCAGACTGCCTTTGGTCCTGGTGTTTTATCAAAGCAATAGAAACTCTAAGACACACACACCTAAGCTGCTTCCCATTTGACTGCAGAAATTTCACCATGGGTGGCCTCACTCATGAAAACCTAAACACAGCTTACTGTAACCAGGGGTGCTCACCCAGTGTGTAAAAGCAGCAATCCTACCCAAGTGTTAGGCAGATGTCTCTCAAAGAGCTGCTTTGTGTTTCCAAAGCATTTACTTCATCTGCTCTGTACTTGGTAAGTTCTGAGAATTAGATCAGGGTATGGGCCTCTGGCTCTTGCTCCAGAGACTCATGCTGATGCTGCTGGCCAGTTCCAAGCAGCTGACAAGCTTCTCAAGTGCAAAGGTTTTGTACAACACAGTCTGAGAGCAGTATAATGAGAACCAAGTACGGATCCATGCGGTACACACTTCTGCTGCTATAATCTGCACATCTGCCGGGGATGACTGAATTTATTCCTCATGCCATTATCTGGAAAGGGTCTTCTGCTTGCACTTACATTTCCTGAAATACCAGCACTTTAAATAGCAAAGATTTCTAAGAACTAAGATGTAGTGTCACAGGCCTTCACCCTTAGGGTGCTTGGGGCAACACCAAGTGAAGGTCACCAAAGCACATACCTATACAGTGCCCTGCATCCCACCCCAATGCACATCATCGACTGTGCACCTTATGGGCCAACTCTTTTCACTTGGCACCCCAAGACCAGAGAAGCAAGCCTGAGTGGAATTTTCATGAATGTCCCATCACCAGGGCATCTCCTGACCTGAGGGACAGAGCTGTTTGTGGATCACTCCTTGGGCACAGTCTTCCCCATGAACAGGACAGGACTCCACTGCCCACCTGTGGAAGTTCCTGTTCTTCAAGTGCAGTGCCATGGCCTTAACCTGCATCTCCTCCCCGGCTCTAATGACAGACACTAAGGAGAAAGGGCCACAGCAGTTCTGCCCCTCAAGCCCCCTCCCTGTTGGCGTCCCAGCTGTGCTCTGGATCCAGGAGAAAGAAGTCTGGCCTCTGGCGCAGGGGACTTTAAGGCACAACAGAGAGTGAACACAGGATATTTTGTACCTTTAACCTGGCCTCTGAGTGGTATGGAATTTGGTATTGGTGGAAGAAGAGTGGATAATGGTGTCACAACATCTGGAAAAGAAGTACAGGAAGCTCTTGTGAACTTAGACTGCACACACAGGCTGGTGAAGCGAGCAAAGTCATCCACGCGCAAGAGAAAACACCTGCCTATTTGTCCAAGGAAAACACTCAAGAAATATTCCCAAACCACTGCAGAACATCCAGGCAAGTCTTACAGACTGGAGACTCTTGATTCCATGTCTGAACCCCACCCCCACCCCCTGGCTTTACAAAGCCAGAGTACACATTACTTGTAATGTGGTCAGTCCACATCTAGTAAGGAAGACAACTGCCCCGCTGAAGCTGTTTAACTGTATTAGTCCTTTGCAGGAATGCCCCTCAGAGGCGCTCTCTTGCCTTTTCAATACCACCCACAAATAAAGGACCTGCTTCTGACCCATTTGTAAAAGGTGGCTATTTCTTATAGAGGAGGGGAATGCTAATTCTGGAACAGCTGATCTTATAGAAAAGAAGCACTTGGGAACAACTGTCACTGTCTGCTGCAGCCTTGGGTCTACTGTAAACAGGCCTGACACCTGCAGGGTAAGAAGAGGGGCTCTCCTCTAAGGCAGTTTTTAAGGCGATGACAGGCCAATGAAAGGCCCACTGTTTACCACCAATAGCATCTCACTGCTATCAACTCTTGCAGTCTAGCCCCATGAAGCCTCACTGACATGGACAGTGTGCTCAGAGGAGGATGGATCACCACCATGGATGGCCCCAGGAGAAGAGAGGCTATACAGATGGCTGCAAAAAGGCTGGAGGCAGACAGTTACCTTTCATGAAGAATCGGCAGGTGGGGCGAGGCCTCACCTTCCGGTCACTGGGGTCCTTCACTTCGCCTTCCTCCAAGTCATCATCCTGGAACAGAGGACAGTCATCTGGAGGTGAGCCAGACCACTCTGCCCACCACACCTCTACCAGGCTGGAAGCAAAGAACGGGGCGTGGGAGCATCCACCTTTTCCACAGGTATGTCTTCATCAGCTCACCTCCAGTTTCCCAATCTTAAGTGCCCAGTTACACAACAGATGGTCTCCAGTCACCTATAATCTCAGAAGAGTACTGTGGGAATGTGGGCTCCACAGAGCAGAGGTTCTGACTGTTTCTATCAATTGCAAGCAGGCAATGGTCATACTTTGGTCTTTACTACTATGTACATTAACAGTGTATAAACCAAGTACACTCCCCTATCCTTTACAACTGAACATTACTTGCCTCTCATCAGGTGACCCCGATGGCAACACCACCTATGGCTCATTCTTTACCTCACCATTACTTTAGAGTGACCCAGAAGCTTTACAGAGAGCAGAACCCAAGTTGTATTTCCAGGGTTCTCATAGGCAGCCAAGACCTGACCACTACTCTGGGGTCTCCCCAGTCATCCCTGTGCCCAGGGCCTGTTCACCAACCTATTTCCATCAGCCTAGACTCCTTGTAGTCAAGCTACACCCACGGTCCTGTGCTCTCTGGATAGCCCTGGCACCAGGGGAAGAATGAGCAAACATGCCTTCTGCCTTGGCCTGCTGAGCCCACGAGGAGACAAAAGCAGAACAAAGCCATGAGCCAGAAAGTGAAGGAACAACCCTAGTCAAACACAAATGGGCTGTTCCTGGTACCCTACAGATGAAACTAGCCAGTGTATCTCTAGGAACAGGTCAAAGGGATCAGAAAGGATGCCTTTGCTTTCCTCTGGTGGCAGGGGATGCTATGCCACACCTCCTGCTCTACAGGACCCCATGCTCACTAAGTATCTTCTGTCAGGAAACATCCTTTCCAGCACACACCAATAAGTAGCTGACCACAGTCCAAACTGCATGTATCCTAAACACTCATGCAGATGCTCTGCCTGAGAGATACTCATCTCTCAGATATTTATCTTCAGACTGCCATGCCAAGTAGGTCTTGGCCTAGAAGACTGTCCCTGAGGAGGGAGTCTGGTGATGCAGCAATCATCTGAGACTATGATAACAACAACAAGTATGCTAAGCAAAAACCACAGTGGATAACCAGGCAGGAGTGGTGTACCCTTGCAAAGGCAGTGGATCTGAGTTCGAGGCCAGTCTGATCTACAGAGCGAGTTCCAGGACAGCCAGGGCTACACAGGGGAAAAAAAAAAAAATCACAGTGGAGGCCCATGAGCCTACAGAGACATAGCAACAAAATCCAAACATGCAAACAACATTGTGGAATAGGAGGAAGGCAGGGTCCAGCAGAGGAGCTTCCAGGGAAAGTGGCTGCTGGTCTGGAGTCACTGTCCTATCTTGGGCTGGGCTAAAACTATCACTTATGGTGCCCACTTGCCTACCTGTCCTATTAAATCTTTAGCATGCTATTGTGATCATTATACACTTCCAGGATCCTCAATGTTCAAGACTTCCCAACAACAAAACCATAGGGTACTTCAGGCTAAAGAACAGTCTGGTAGAAAGCAAGTGACCTCTCCTGTTGCTACTTCCCATAGACTACAGGACCATTCACATGGGGGTAGCAGGCCCAGTAGGCAAAACAAAAACATACTGTGGAACTGTGTTGGGCCAGAAAGTCAAGCGGCAGATTCATCCCATATACTGTTTCCAAGGGAAACCAGCACATGAAGACTATGGATGCTGTCTAAGGTGGGCTTGATTCAACCTATTTTCCCACTGCCCAAACCCACAGCACAATACAAGAGTTACCAGTGCCCCCTCAACCCCCTCTAACTTTCACTATGGGAAGAGGAAGGGCATTTAACAGGGAGCAGTTGACACCAGGCCCAGCTAAAACACAGTCAATAATCTCAACTTGAACATTACAGCATTGTTTTCCTTCCACCAACAGAGGTAAAGATCAATTTCCCCATAGGGGAAGCACCAAAAAAAAAAAAAGCCAAGAAATCATGCACAGCCAAGTTCTTGCTGAGGGGGAACTAAGCAGGTTAACTCAGGAGACTGTTTACTCCACAGCTGGGAGGAGGTGAGGCAGCTGATACTGTACCATTGCAGCAATATACCCCCATTTACCCACATTAACTCTACCAACCAGCCTGTATGGCAAAGCCATCCTCCATCCATGAAATCCTAAAATGAACTAGGTGTGCAGGGACCAACAGGCTGCTGAAGGGATGGTGCATGTGAGAATCCAGGGTCCCCAGATAGTGGCCCCCTCTCTCTAGATCATCTCAGATAAGTTTAACCCATCCTCTACCAGACAAGCAGTTGCTTTCTGAGAAACCTCAGCTGGCTCATCTGGTCTGCCCCACCTCACCTGCTTTGAGCTCAAGTGCTCTGAACTTCAGGCTATGTCTTCCAAAACCTCCCTAATCAAGTTCTTCCAACAGAGTCATCTGCAAAGAACACCTGACCTTCACACTCATGATTCCACATGAAGGTCATACTTAAAGATGGGATCTTCTCTTGAATCTGAAACTCAGAAATTCATTGATAGCTTTCCTCTGTGAGGTTTTCTGCATGAACCTACCTGGAGAATTCCACTGTGAGCACTTCCTTTCCTGCCTAAACACAAACTCTCATTTTTCTACATGCCTAGCCAAGCCCATCACTGACTATCTCTCTAGGAACAAGGGAGCCTGAAAGTCCTGCTGGGCCCACTTCTCCTGGACCAGGCATGTTGCTTAAAGGCAGGGCTCTTGCCAGCTCCACCATACTCACATCTATCTCCCCATCATCGATCTCTCCATCATCATCCTCTTTCTTCTTCTCCTTGGCAGCTTCTGTGGGTTCTTTTTCTCCCACACTTTGAACATCAGGCTTCTCTTCCTCTCCAGGAGCCCCTTCCCCCTTCTCTTCCTCTTCCTCGGCCCCAGCCTTCTCAGCCTCCTCCTCCTGGGCAGCAGGAGCTGGCTCCTCGGGGACCTCCTCGTCATAGTCTAGTTCGTGCTCATCCAGTTCCCGGGTCACTGAGGAGGCTTCATCCCTGAGGTCACTTGTCCCATCTTCCTCCACATCATCCCCCTCCTCACATGGGGATCCTGCTGGGCCCCTGCTCAGCTCATGAGCCTCTGAGTCCTGATCCTGGGATTTGGGCTCACTGGCTTGGTCTTCCTCATCCGAGTGAGTCTCCTCCTGGCTTTGAACCCTAGTTGCATTTTCTTCCTCCTCCAAATCAGAAGCCCTTTCCCCAGCTCCATCCAAATCTTGTTCAGATCCACTTTCTCTCAGAATGTCATCATCTGAGAGTGCCGGCTGCTCTTCATCCTCTGGGGAGTGAGGATCCAGTTCAGGACTCTCGGCCACATCCATCAGGACCCACAGATCTGCAAAAGACACACACCATAGACTCAGCCTGGGTCCATCCTCCTGGCCCACATGCCTTCTGCCCTTTTTCCACACAACCCCTCCTCCCAAAACCACATGCCTCCTCATGGAGTGCCAGGGCGTAACTGCCGCCTATGGCTGGCCTCCACTCAGCCCTGTGCCTTCCTGTAGCTGGCACAGGTGAAGAAAAGTGAACAATAAGAAGCTACGAACTGCCAAGGACAACTAACTATTGGAACTCAAGGGAACTGACTTCTGAAAGTAAGGTTTCTACACTGGAGTAAGATCTTACCCTAGGTCAGCAGCAGTTTCTAACTGAGCCCTTTTCTCTTCCTCTGCCTCTCAGTTTCTTGTCACCTCTTCAAGCCCCATTCCCTGTACTCTTAAGACTTCCTCCCAGCCTACAGCACTGTTCTCCAAAAGCATGGCGCTGGGTCCAGTGACTCCAGAGTGTAACTAAAGCTATCCAGGTATCTGCTGTACAAATGAACTATGACAGAATATTTTTAGACATTTAAATCGTATACTTATTTATATAAAAGAACTTTTTCCTTTTAGAAGACTTACTTCTATTTCTATGAATCCAGATTTAATGAAGCAAATGTTTTTTTTTTTTCCACCTCCACAACTCATAGAAAGCACTTTGCTCTGCTGGGTGTAGCGGCGCATGCCTGTAATCACAACACTTGGGAGATGGAGGCCACCCTGCGTTACACAGTGAAACCCTGACTCAATACAAAAAGCACACTGCTGTACTTGTTTTAAAGGTGGTCACCTAAGCTAGGGTTGAGAGTAAGCGCAGACAGCACACCTAACAGCAAGTAAGCAGTATTTCTATCTCATAAGCAATAGATGCCAAATTACAACACAAAGGAGGAAGGGTTTGGAATTCATTCCACTCTGTATTCTAGGGCTGGAAAAACAAAAGCTGCTCTGTATCTAGCAAAATGTACAAGTTATTGAATTCAGGTTCACTCTGTGTTTAGAGGTACCAAGGCCACACACATTTACTTTCTTTATACATTGTCTTTACATAACTTCTTATTTATCTATTTAAAGATACAATGTATTTTTCAATTTGTGAATTCAGGACTTTGCACATGTCAGGTAAGTTACCCTATCCCCACAGCCCAGACCCCAAATTTATACTTTGAAAAACCTACAGCCTAGGTTGTACATTGAGTCAAAGGCCTGCCTAGGCTATAGAACAAAACCTGTCTCAAAAATAAAAAAATGTGGGCCAGCAAGATAGCTTAGTGGGTAAAGGCACCTGCTAAGCCTGAAAACCCAAGCTGGTCTCTGGGACCAACACGGAGAAAGAGGGCCAACATCTGCAGGTTGACTTCTGACCTCCACA
>NW_022196905.1:260810872-260836082 GCF_008632895.1 Mastomys coucha | reverse complement strand
ACTGCGAGAGATACATGAATCTGAGTCCTAGCCCATCTAAGTTCTAGTGCTAGTCTTGCATGTGTGTCTAAGTCCTTCTTCCCCCAGTCCTAGTGCTAGACTGAAGTCACTTAGGCAAGCGACCCCCACACCCAAGGTCAGCAGGGTCTGGTAGCTAGGTGTGAAGAACTAAGAGGAGGAGGGGTGGAGCCCTCCCAGTAGAGGTATTCTTATGTTAATTCTCTGGTTCTTGCTGGAGGCAGGCAGAGGGGAATCCCGACCTAACACTTTCAGCTAATGTCCTAGAGTGAGAGAAACCTTTCAATTACTCTCTAGTACTTAAAACATTAAACTAGGATAGTTGGAAACATTGCGTCGGCCAGGAGACAATGTCCAATCTTAACCATTTACAAATCGTTACTTGGGGTAGCTTTATGCCTAATTATGAGGCCGTGTTGATGATTGGAACGACTAATCTGAAACACGTCTGAGTTAGGGGATACCAGCGACTGTCTGAAATCCAGGAGGCACAGAACTCCTTTTTGGACCTTATTGCCTCTTATCCTTTATCAGGATTTTATCCCCGATATTATGGATGTGACTGGAGTAGACGAGTGTGCGTGGCAGGTGAGTTCCAGGATAGCCAAGGATACACAGAGAAACTCTGTCTGGAACCCTGCCACCACCCCATCCCCCAAATTAAACAAGAAAAACAAACAAAAATCCTAAAACCCAACCCCCCAAAATATCTATCTTAAGTCACTCAAAAATACACAGTAGATAAGATTTTCTGGTCATCTAGCATGACTTGGAGAGGAAAGAATACCGAAGTCAGTCCTATCTGGGATCACAAACACAGGCCAGTTTGTAACCACGGGATCTGTGTGCTGAGACACAAGGACTGATAGAAGTTGGAGGCCAGCCTGAAGTGAACAGTGAACTGCAGCCTGTCTGGGTTAGAGAGTGAGAGCAGACAGCAAGTAAGAACAAGTTAGAAGTTCTGTGCACAGCCTCTGAGCTCTGCAGAGTGCTGTGAGCATCCTTGTTGCCTAAGGCACTCACTCATACAGTGGGTAGGGGTGAATGCCATGTAGGACAACAGCCAGAATGGGGATCTGTGCTTTTCTGTTGTTTGAGAGAATGTTTGTGCAAACTTCAGTGTGAGTGTGGTGGATAACTTCAGTAATTAAGTCAGGCTAATGCCAATATACTGAACACACGGATTCCTTGGTGTGTAACATCTGATCCCTAGCATCGCAGTTTTAATTACACCGTATATTTTTTTTTTTTTTTTTTTTTTTTGGTTTTTTGAGACAGGGTTTCTCTCTGTAACCCCGGCTGTCCTGGTACTCACTATGTAGACCAAGCTGGCCTCGAACTCGGAAATCCGCCTGCCTCCGCCTCCCAAGTGCTAGGATTAAAGGCGTGCGCCACCACCGCCCGGCGTACACCGTATATTTTTAAGTCTCCATAGAGGCCCAGAGACTTTTCATCTCTCCAGCTGCCTAGGGGTAGCACTTGGTAACCATAGGAAGTCAGCATTGCTGAACTGTTTACTAAGTCTCATATACCCTCCTTAAAACCCAACAAATTCCTATTCTGACATTTTATACCTAAAGGCAACCTCATAAACAAAGGTATCTTTCAAACCAACTGTAATGCAAAAACAAATGCCCTGTCTAATTTAGAAGTCATACAACTGATACTGCAGCACACAATGCCCATGTGCCAAGCTGCATGTTATCTTGTGTACGGTTCACAAGACATTCTTCTAGCCTGTTCACAGCCCTTTTCCTGGGCTCTGGTACAAATTGGTTTGCATTTGGTTTCAGTCAAAATTAGGTCTATCAAGTTGGGTTTTTTTTTATATTTCTGAAAATCTTGAGATGAAATCCTACGGTAAGAAATGGAGACCAAGTGCCTAACTAGATATCTGAACTGTAGCAAGCAGCAGGCTGGAAAAGGAGGGAAGGCTGTCCTTTATTTGGGGTTTCTGAGTTAAAACTTGAATCCTTGCTCTACTACTTTCTGGGTTTAAAATTTCGGGCCAAGTCAAGTACATCTGCCAGGCCTCAACCTTGTCATCTGAAATACAACAGCAGCTTATAAGTGAGGTTGTTACAACCTGATACTTGATGTGCTGGAAACATGCTCTATATATGTGAATTTAACTGGAGAGATAACTCTCCAGTCAAAACACCATCCTCACACCACAAGAATGCTGCAAGACTCCTGAAAAACAAACACATTTCCTCATGCCTCATGTTTGTTTGTTTGTTTGTTTTGAGACAAGGTCTCATTGTGTAGCTCTGGCTGTCCTGAAACTCAAGACATCTGCCTATCTTTGCCTCCCAGGTGCTGAGATTAATGGGATGTGCCAGCATGCCCAGCTTCCTCACGCAAATACCTCCCCACCCCCCCACAGGGTTTCTTTGTCCTGGAACTCAACTCTGTAGACCAGGCTGGCCTCCAACTCAGAAATCCGCCTGCCTCAGCCACCCAAGTGCTGGGATTAAAGGCATGTGCCACCACTGCCCAGCTCCTCATGCAATTCTTAATCCCCTATCTCAACTTTCCAAGTAAATAAACTGAGGCAATATGACTACTGCACATGTCTCAGGATTGCCATTCAGGAACAGACCTTCATGCCCAGATAGAGATGGAGTTATTGCTATTCCAGCCACTCAAGTTACTACTATAAATCCTTTTTTGTATAGACCATGTATAAACTAGTCTCTACAAACCTGTAGGTTCTGTTTCCCTCTCCCTCCCTCCAAATATCAATGCACTAGGCACTCCCCACAAGTACATCATTTTTACACAAAGACACAGCCAGGGTGACTAGCTTGAGAATCCTAAGAGGCTGGTGTACTGTGTACATGCCCACTGAAGTTTTCTACCCTCCAGATGAATTTACAGTTACTTTGGCTGCCAGGATTAAGGTAACTTCTGATCTGTAAAGGCAGTTAATTATTAGCACACGCCACAAAGTAGTGGGGCGATTGGCTGTCCTAGTGTGTGTTTGTGGGGAAGGACAGGTTGTTCTCAGCAACCAACGACAAGTTATAAACAAGTTCAAACATACAAAATTGCTCTCTTCCTTTCTGGTAGTTCAAACCCCAGAATTCCTCTCTAAGTTAAGAATCTTGTTTCTTATACTGTGCTTTATTCTGTCTGTCTAACTGCAGTACTATACAAACTTCAACAGTTTATTTGAATGCTGTTATAAGTTGGGATCTTGTTTCCAAAAGCCCAAATGTTAAAAGTCTTAGTCCCCAGGGATTCACTACTAAGAGGTGCAGTGTAGGCTCTCCCTGTCTCCTCCCTGGGACAGGGTTTCTCTGTGCAGCCCAGGCTGTCCTGGAACTCACTCTGTAGCTCAGGCTGGCTTTCAACTCAGAGAGCCACCTACCTCTGCTTCCCAAGTGCTGGGATTAAAGGTTTGTGTCACCAGCCAGCTCTTATGTAAGAATCTTAACAGGTTAGTCCTAGTGGGAGATCTTCAGGAGTCTAGTTTTTGCTTCCTGGCGTCTGATGAGGTGGAATGATTTTACTCTATCACACCCTGGCCACGATGTGCTTGCTACCTTACCACCTGAACATGGTCTAGATTCTACAATCTACCACACTGAGAGCCAAATAGACCTTTTCTTTCTCTCCCCTCCTCTCTCTTTCTTTCTTAGTATAAAAGCAGGTTTACTGGGGACAGTTCCTGAGTGAGTTCACTGACAGGAAGGGGCCAATGAAGTCACCATGCAGAGGGAGACAGAGGGGTCTGAAGAGAAAGCACCTGCTCGAAGAGAGGGGAGGAAGAGGGGGCAGAGAAAGAGACAGCAAGCACCTGCCTTTCTTTTTGAGATAGGGTGTAGGTATTTCTGGTTGTCTGGAACTCTCTATGTAGTCCAGGTTAGCCTCAAATTCACAGAGCTCTAATTGCCTCCCTACGATTGCTGGGATTATAAGTACTAACCAATATATTTTCTTTGTATGAGTTCATCCCCTCAGGTATTTGTCATAGTGATGAAAACTGATATGTTCTTCCTGTTCTCAAGTCAGGGGAGATGATGGAGGCTCTGAAAGGGCTGGCTCTCAGCAGCCTACACATCACACACTCTATTTGCATGGGACACTTCTGAGACTGCAATGCCACCATTAGCATCCACAGGAGGCATGCGCAGGGCTTCCTTCTGTAGTTCAGTTACCTTACAGAGGCCCTGAAAGACTTGCAAAAATGAGCTGCACTATTTTCCTTCCCATGGGACCTCCTGGGATTGTACTGCTGGAGGCCACATCAGGTGAACATCTTTCAGAGACAACCACAAATCTATGTTTATTAGAAGTACACTAAATAGCCGGGTGGTGGTGGTGGCGCATGCCTTTAATCCCAGCACTTGGGAGGCAGAGGCAGGCAGATTTCTGAGTTCGAGGCCAGCCTGGTCTACAGAGTAAGTTCCAGGACAGCCAAGGCTACACAGAGAAACCCTGTCTCAAAAAAAACAAAAAACAAAACAAAACAAAAGAAGTACATTAAATCGTACCTTTAGGCCAGGAATCACCTGGAAATCAGTAGAGGGACTGATCTCCAGCCATGCTCCAAAAAGGTCCTCTGTCTCTGCAGGTGTTGTGTGTTACCCTATGCTGGTCGCAGGGAAACACTGTGCTATTATTACATATAAACCATGAACCCAGGGTCCTCCAGTCCAGCTACAATGTCTACAATCGTCTTACACACTAACCCAGTAGTGTAGGACTTTCTCAAAGTTTAGAGCTAATCTTTAGTCCTCCTATCCACAATGGTGGACCTGTTCAGGGGATGGAATGATAGTCTTTCAATATCTCTGTGCCCTGCTGCATTTGACATACTGGAAAATGCTTAACTAAGTGGCAAATCCCATTAATCCAGGAACCACCTGTTGCATACCAGAAAGAGATCTAATAAAGTTGCCTAACTTATAAAACATTGTAACAGAGCTCCAGAGCAGTGTTCAGCTCTTGTGTCAGAAGCAGCTCTGAGAGGCCAAACTGACTCCAACCACTTTACTAATGGCAGAAGTTATGTCATGTTCTCCTCACAGCTGGGTCATTTTGATGCAACTGTTACAAGCTACTTAAGAGCCTGACCTGATGAATTTACCAATTCAGGTTAAAACAATTCTTGGTCAAACATGGGGTATGACTTGGGAAAACGGGTAGGGTTTCTCATTGTAGCCCTGACTAGCCTGGAACTAACAGAGATCCACCTGCCTCTGCCTCCTGAGTTCTGAGATTAAAGACTTGGCTTACTACTGAGAAAGGTGTTCCAAATAGGTTTTGTTAAGAAGGCTCAATAACACACAAATACAACTTCTGGAAAACTACTTTTCCTTTGAGCCAAGGTCTCACTTTGTAACGTGGCTGTCCTGGAATTCACTATGTAGACCAATCTAGCTTGAACTCAGAGATCCTCTTGCCTCTGCTTCCTCCAAGTGCTGAGATTAAGGTGTGGGCTACCATGCTCAGCTGTGGGAAATGACTTTTAGCAGAGCAGATCCTATGTTGATGTCTAAGTTCTGTTATGCCTCACTAAAATCCTTATTCATAGCTTCAGGATGCTGAAAAACACCACCCCCAAAGTGACTTAAACTCTGCAAAGACTCTTTGGTAAGGAGATGGTCTCCTTGAGATGGTCTGTAGATGACAAGCTATCTCTTTGGAGATGAGCAGGGCAGTAGCTTACCTGTTGAGTGTTTGGGAAGTAAATCCAAAGTTGTCTTAAAATGTTTGAGCATTCCCCAACTACAACTGGAGAGGAGTTTCAGGCTTTGGGACATATTGAACTGGTTCCAGAACTGGCTGGGCTTCAAACGTGCTCAGATCATTCACATTCTCCTCTCAGGGGCTGGGAAATGAGAACTAGCCTAGGGATAGAGAATCTCAACCTCTGCCTTGGGATAGGTAATGTGATTAATAACCAAATACCTTCTTTTATTATCACCAAATGGGTCTGAAGAATTATTTACTCTTGTTAATGAGTGCTAAGAAAAAGCTCATTTAAAACAGTTATTGTACCCGGTAAACTCAGCTGTCAAAAGTATACGGGAAAACTAAATATCCTGCAGGAGCGAGACTATAAGTCTCAGTTTAATTTCCTTCTAGCACTACAATTGTTTGGCTACTTTACACTAAAGAACCGGCATCTCTAAGCTCCCAGTCCAAGAGGCGAGGAGGTCACACTTCCTAACAGATCCGGGACTCTCTCGGAGCACAGTGGGTACGTCCAACCTGTGCTCACTTGAAGTTGCGAAAGCAAGTTGCAGGAGGCTCCAGAGAGCTCAAAGTTCCCTGTAGAGCCCGTCGATAGTCCAAGCGGGCCTCCTGTGGAGCCAACCTGAGTGATTCGCTCCCCTTTGTAGGCGGCAAACATGTGCCACGCAGAGTGGCCCGGAAGGGAAAATGACAGCTTCAGGAAAACCAACTTCACCATGGCAGACCGCAGCGCGCCAAGGCGCCCGGACGTCCCAGGCCGCAGCGGGCTCGCGCCTGCCCGCTGTCCCGGGCCGCGCTTCGACCCGCGGCTGCGCACAGCCGGGGGCGCGCCCGAGCGCTCGGGAGGCGGCGCCGGGCTCCCGGGCCTCGCTCCCGCCGCCGCTGGGGCGGCCTCTTCCTCGCCGCCCGCCGGCCCAGCTTACCTCAGCGCGAGGACTGGAGGCGGCCACGGCTCCGCTGGGGTAGGGGCGGCGTGGACAAGACGTCCCTCAGCCTTTCCGCTTCTCACCGGCTCCGGCTTCAGGCACGACGCGGGCGGAACAAACGGGCTCCACTACCCGCGGGGGCCGGCCATTGTGCGACGTCATCAAGCCGCGACGGCCGTCCTGCGAGCCGGCGGGCTTCCCTCGCTAGCCCCGCCCTCTTCGCACCTCCTTCCGGCCTCCGCTGGCCCCTCCTCCGCTGCGCGCGCTCTCAAGTCTCCGGTACTGCGCAGGCTCACCGAGGTAGACCCGCCCTCTAGTGGGCCTCCTGGCGGCGCGTGCGCACTCTGTGGACCTTCGTGGTGGTTGCCTGGGGTGAAGTCAGATGAGGAGCAGGCTGGATGCGTGCCGGGTAGGGAAAGTTCTTTAAAGCTCTTGGTGTGTGCGTGTGGACACTCCAGGGTCTGAAAACTTAGCATTCGTTTCGTCAGGGCGCGAACTTTTTTCCTTATTAAATATCAGCACTTAGCCAAAAGTGTTTTGGAGGCTGGAATGTAGCTCTGAGGTAGAGACGGCATCTGCCAAGTATACGCGAGGCCCTGGTACTCTCAAAAACAGGATATTTAGAGTTGGAGGGCCTAGATTCTCTTACCTGTTTCTGTGACGCTAAACATCTTTGGCATCGTTAAATGTGATTACCGTGACCCAGTGTAATCTCCCTGGGGAGGACTTAAACTGATTGGATCATTTTTCAGCCCCCTCCTACTACCAGATGGGGCTCTGCTGCTCGAGGCCTAAGTCCACACTCCTAACCCCCGCTGCTGACCTGATAAAAGGTACGGAGTTCATTCGGTACTGACCCTTGCAAATTTTCGAGCCGATCTTGGTCTTTCAAGGTTGGGGACTGCCTGTCTTCCTCAGACAAGGTCAAACAATCCAGATGCCCATAAATTGATGAAAGGAAAAAATTCTAGTCTTACAGTGCAGCATTAATTCGGCCACAGAAAGAGATGAAGTTCGGACATTTGCTACAAGCACAGAGGAACCCTGGAAAATCACCAGTCGTGACAAGTCGAATACTTTTGACTCCATAATACGGCTGAATTATGCCATCCATCCTCCAAGTTACATGTGCAGTCCTAGCACTAAGTTAGTATGTATGGATTTCGAAGCAGAGCCTCTCCGTGAGGTCAGAAAGGTGGGGTCTGGATCTCATAGGATGTCCTTCAATCAATACCAAGGAGAGCTATTTGAGAGATAAGTCTCACTGGGTAGCAGGCTAGCCTGCCTGCCTCCCTTTCCCTCTCCTTCTCCCTCTCCCTCTCTCCCCTCTCTCTCTCCCCCCTCCCTCCCTCTCTTCTCTCTCTCTCTCTCTCTCTCTCTCTCTCTCTCTCTCTCTCTCTCTCTTTCATTTTGTGTATGTGTTTGTGTATGTCTCTTTTCACACACCACCACCACCATCTGAGGAGGGACAGTGAGAAAGCAGCCATCTGTAAGCCAGAATTAGGCCATGCTGGCCTCCAACCTGGAAGAAAATTAACACCCACTGTTCAAGCTACCCAACTGTGCTGGTTTGAATAAGAATGGCCCCTACAGGCTCCCATTTTTGAAAGCTGAGTCTCCAGGGAGTGGAACTATTTTAAAGATTTCAAGGCTTAGAAGGTGTGGCCTTGTTGGAGAAAGTGTGTCACTGGAGGTGAGCTTTGAAGTTTCAAAAGCCCAAGGCAGGTCCATTGTCTGTCTGTCTGTCTGTCTGTCTCTCTCTCTCTCTCTCTCTCTCTGCCTATGGGTCCAGATGTAGAACCCTCAGCTACTTCTCCAACACCATGTCTGATGAGTTATTTCTCTGCCAGCGAAATGAGCCAAATCAAGCCAGATCAGATTATATTAAATGCAGGTTTACTGAGAGCTGCTTTCCTGTGAGTTCACTCGCGCAGAGGATTGAGGCCAGGGGAGTAGCACAGAGATGGGAGTTGAGGAAGGGGGGATGCGAGAGAGAGAGAGAGAGAGAGAGAGAGAGAGAGAGAGAGAGAGAGAGAGAGGGCGTGAGCGCGCGCCAAAATGTCTGGATTATATAGAGAAGAGCCTCTGGGGGAAGGGCAGCCAAGTACCTGGGTTGGAAAGTCCAGGGTTGGGGGACAAGATTTGCCAGATAGAGACTGAGGGATGCTTGATGAACCTAGAGGCCAGGTGTGCTTTGATATGTAAAATATACACCTCGGTCCCTTATCCCGGGGTCCAAAACTAGACATCGACCACCTGCATGCTACCATGCTCCTCTCCATGACGATAATGGTCTAATCAATGAAACTGTAAGTAAGTCCCTAATTAAATGATTTCTTTTTATAAGGATTGCCTTGGTTATAGTGTTTTTTCACAGCAATAGAACAGTAGCTAAGAGACCAGATGTGAGTAGTTAGCATGAGTAGTTAGTAGAGCTGCATAATATTCTATTTATATAAAAACATAAAATAGCCAATTTTATAGTATTTTGTGGGTGGGGAACAGAGAGAGAGTCCTTTAGGGATGGCAGCCGCATTCTGGAATTTGGTAATGAATAGCCACACAACTTTGTGAAATGGCTCAGCAGGTACAGGAGCTTGCTGCTCAAGCCTGGGAAAGTGAGTTCAATCCCAGAACCCACATAAAGGCAGGAGGAAAGGACTGCACAGAGTTGTCCTCTGCCCCCTCATGCAGGCCGTGGCTTGTGCGCACCCTGCAACATCATGCAGACGCAAAAAGTATGAGTTTTACAAATGTGAATTAGACCTCAAAGCTGATTGATGTTTTAAAAAATGTAGGGAGGTGGGGGCTGGAGAGATGGCTCAGCAGTTAAGGGCACCAACTGCTCTTCCAGAGGTCTTGAGTTCAATTCTGAGCAATCAGGCATGTGGTGGCTCACAGCCATCTGTAATGAGATTTTTTTTTTTTTTTGCCTTTGCTTCCCAAGTGCTGGGATTAAAGGTGTCTGCCACTACTGCCCGGCTTGTAATGGGATTTAATGACCTCTTCTGGTGTGTCTGAAGACAGTGACAGTGTAGTCACATACATAAAATAAATCTTGGAGGAAAAAAAGCACAAGACTCCAGTGGAGTGGGAGGCAGTTGAGGAGAGAACACACTGAGACATTCAGCTGAGACAGCATGGTAGTCTATAGTGACTGTCAGTAGTGATTAGACTGTAAAGGATGCCCAAGAGGTTAGGGAAACTCCTCTAGGTTGTCTGTGAGGATTAGAACATGAGACTGACCCAGGGAACGAGCTCACCTCTCAGTGAGCTGGGTGCACCTGTGAGAGTCATTTGAAGTGGGAAGACCCACCCTGAAGCTAGATCTTTTTGTTTTGTTTTTTTATTTTTCAAGATGGGTTTCTCTGTATAGCCCTGGCTATCCTGTAGACCAGGCTGGCCTTGAACTCAGAAATCTGCCTGCCTCTGCCTCCCAAGTGCTAGGATTAAAGGCATGCGCCATCACTGCCTGGCTGAAGCTAGATTTTTTTTTTTTTAAAGATTTATTTATTTATTATATGTAAGTACACTGTAGCTGTCTTCAGACACTCCAGAAGAGGACATCAGATCTCATTATGGATGGTTGTGAGCCACCATGTGGTTGCTGGGATTTGAACTCAGGACCTTCAGAAGAGCAGTCGGTGCTCTTAACCACTGAGCCATCTCTCCAGCCCCCGAAGCTAGATCTTTTGAGGTGGGAAGATCCACCTTTAATCTGGGCCACACCTCCTGATGGCGGCCGATAGAAAAGTCCTGGAAACAGGAAGCCCTTGCTCTTTGCCTGCCTACCCTCACTCTCCCTGGCAAGTGCATTCGTTCACTGGCGTCAGAACCTCTCCTCCCTCAGGATTCCAGTGTATGATGAAGGCCACTTGAGACATCCAGCCTCGTGGACTGAACAACTACAGGATTCTTGGACTTGCTGCTGGTAGACAGCCAATTGATAAGGTGTTGGTGGCCACAGCAGAAATGCAGTTAATAGAGGTGATGAACTAGGGATCAGTCAGCCGTCCAGACAGATCTTGAGCTTCCCTCCTGTTCTCTATGCTCTCCACCCCCGGTTCTTACCTGAATTAATACCAAAGTCCCCTCTTCTCACTCCTGCCTCATTTAGAAACCAATTTCAGTGTCTCCTCTAGTGGCTTCTTCAGGCATCGGGATAAAAACCTACACTCCTGGTGCCCCTCCTCCTGTGGGCTGGCGTTTCTCCTGTGGTCTCCCATTTCTCCTGCACTCATGGCCTCTTTCCTGTCCCCAGGTGCACAGGATAGCTTTTCTTTTCTTTTCTTTCTTTCTTTTTTTTAACTTGACAGGAGCTAGAATTATCTGAAAGGAACCTCAACTGAGAGAGTGTCCCCATAAGATCCAGCTGTAGGGCATTTTGTAAATTAAGTGGTTGATGGGAGAAAGCCCAGTCATTAGTGCGTGGTGTTATCCCTGGGCTGGTGGTTCTGGGTTCTATGAGAAAGCAGGCTGAGCAAACCATAGGGAGCAAGCCAGTAAGCAGCATCCCTCCATAGCCTTTGCCCTGCTTGAGTTCCAGTCCCAACTTCCTTCAATGATGATGATGGTGATGATGAAGAAGAAGAAGAAGAAGAAGAAGGAGAAGATGATGATGATGATGATGATGATGATGATGATGATGATGATGATGATGATGATGATGAAGAACAGTGCTGTGGAAGTGTAAACCAAATAAGCCCTTTCCTCCCTGACTCGCTTTGGTCTTGGTGTCTCATCACAGCAATAGACACCCTAACTAAAGACACCAACTCTTTGCATGGGCCTCTGAACTACCTGAAACTCCTCTGTCTGATTCACATTTATCCATGTCTGGGTCGTACCATGGATGGAATTCTTTTCAGGCACACTCCAGACGTACTGGGGCTAGGTGCCACCTGTGTCTATCACTCAGCCCTACCAATCATGCCCTTGGCAGAGTGTTCCACACCAGAAATCCCCACAGTCTCTGTTCAACAGGCCCAGGTGATTCTGATGCTCTGAGCATGCGAGATTGGTGGGTGATCTTGGGATCCAGGAGACATGGACAAGAGGAGACACAAAAATCTTATAGTAAAAAAAAAAAAAAATACAGGAATGGCCCAAATATTATCAGAAGATATTTCAATATTGTGACTAATACTACACACTACTTACAGTGTTGCAATTGTTAAAAATTATATATCTGGAATATATAAAGATTCTATTTGGAAGCAGGGGTGAAACTCATAACACTGAAAAAGTCAAGTGGCAGAAGAACCATAGAGGATCATTGTTTTTGCTGTGACAGAAATAGCATCACAAAAGCAACTTGGGGAGGAAAGGGTTAAGTTCGGTTTACAGTTTATATATAGTCTAGTTGCCTGGCCGAGTGGGCAATGGTGCAGCTAGCACCGAGGAGGCAGAAGCAAGCAGATCTTAGTTTGAGACCAGTCTGGTTTACACAATGAGTTCCAGGACAGCCAGGGCTACACAGAGAAACCCTGTCTTTAAAAGCAAATGAAACACAACAGCACAGTTTTTAGTCCAACATGGAGGGTAAATCAGGGCTGAAATACATTGAAGGAATACTGATTATTGGCTGGCTCCTATGGTTTGCTCAGGCTGCATCCTTACCCTGTCGCCCAAGTCATTAATTAAAAACACCACACAGCCTTGTCTACAGACAAGCCGATGGAGGCATTTTCTCAGTTGAAGTTTGTAGTGACAATTGAAGGATTTTGGTTTCTTTAAAAAATACAGAAATATAAGACTGTTTTCATTTTAATCCTAGGTGTGGGATATGGGGCTGCTTCAGACTGTCCACAGCAGCTGACAAAGATTTGGCTGGTAATCTAGCAAGGGAGTGGTTTTTGTCAGCTGCAGATAGTTTCTATTGAGGTTTGGTCTGTATGCTAATCTGTACCTGAAGGTCTAAGCCTATGAGTGACTTGTCTAGTTTACAAGCTTTTTGTTGTGCAAACCTTGTTCCTTGACTTAAAACTATTGGTTAAATAAAATTGGCTACTACCAATTACTGGAGGGATTGGAAGTAGGTGCATTTGGAGTGTCCTGGTTGGAGGAGGAGAGGGGGAAAAGAAGAAAGGAGGCCTCCATGAGAGGAGATGGACCATGAACACATTGCCAGGATAAACAGCAAGTATCTGTGGTACACCACTGGGGAGGTGGCCAGGCCTGCAGTTCGAAGAGTAGACTAGGGTCACCCCCCCACAAATTGTCAAAGCCAAATAAAATAACCATAGTCTGAGTCTTGTTTATTTGTAAGCTAGTCGGGGATAAACTTAAATGACAGCAAAGATCAAACTTGCCCTTCATCATCAGAAAGTAGTCGAAGGCTAACATCGCCCCCTTTCCTTTCTTTTCTGTCTAGTGTGAGGGGGTTGAAAGGGTGGGAAAATGGTGGAGAAGGGTGGAAGAAAGAAGAAATGACCAAGTAGCAAATGACCAGCTACTCTTCTCAGGTAAGTCAAGTGTGTGTCAAATTGACAAAAGCAAAACCAACCAACCAGGACAGTCATGCTCACATAAGATTATATGTGATTACCACGAGTCGGGTTGTAGTGGTGCACAATTTTAATCCCAGCACTCGGGAGGCAGAGGCAGGCAGGTGCCTACCTTTCTGTGAGTTCGAGACCACCCTGGTCTATAGAGCAATTAGCCGCACAGAGAAACCCTATCTCAAAAAGACAGAAAACAGAAGATTATAATCATGGATATTTTTGGAAGTGTGGAGCAAGTGAATCATGCAGACAGACTGCCAGCAGGGGTGTAAATGATGTGTAGAATGGCACATGTCTAGGGTATGAACAGCAATGGCGGTACCCTCCTATAACCCAAATACTTGAGAAGAAGCAGGAAGATAAGTTCAAGGACAGGCTGGAGGGAATAGCTTGGACATGGCAGAGGAAAGATATCATCAGGATAAATGCTAGAAAAATGCCTACAAAGACAAAAGAATGGAAAATAGCTGGCCCGGGGTTGGAGAGATGGCTTAATGGTTAAGAGCACTGACTGCTCTTCCAGAGGTCTTGAGTTCAAATCCCAGCAACCACATGGTGGCTCACAACCATCTGTAATGGGATCTGATGCCCTCTTCTGGTGTGTCTGAAGACAGCTACAATGTACTTACATAAATAAAATAAATCTTAAAAAAAAAAAAAAAAAAGCTGCCTCTTGAGACTGGGAAGGAGGAAGGGAGATAGGAGTGCAGAGGGAGAGGTGAGGGGGGCTGGCTTTCCAAATTGAGAGCTATAATGAGACAATGTTCAAATGGTAGAAGTCATATAAGGCGTACAGTTTGACTTTTGCAAAGTGTACACCAAACAGTTCCACCTGCCTGAAACTGCTCAGCCTGTTGCCGTGTGTGGCACTCCTCTCAGGACAGGAGGCGTCGAATCAGAGCCTGGCCCTTCAGGCCCTAACAACCAAAGCTCAGCCACCCTGCCTCCGCAGGCCAGTTCATCAGAGAAGCAGCAGTGAAGTGCAGAGAAAAGAGGTGTACTTAATGTGGCTGCAAGGCCTAGCCTCTAACCCTAACAACTCTAGAAGCACTGAGTTTGGTGTTCTGCCTGTTCACCTGAATACCCCCAAGGAGGAGATGTTGGGAACTGTAGGTCTCATTTCCTGCTCCCCTCCCTCCAGGGCTCCCAGGCCCAAAATGTTGCTCTCCACATTCTCAAGGCATGCGTGGGGATATCTATATGTGTTTGCCCAGCCTTTACTGTCTGTAATGTCAAAAGTAGCTGACAAATGATTTTGTCTGAAGGTAGCATTTTAGAATGGACTGCCTTACTGATTTTTCATGTGGTCACCAGAGGGCGTGCCAGAGCAGTGTAGCTCTGCTCTGTGGCTGATCCTGTTCTGGCTAGCCAGCTACGAACTCGAACTCAGCTTGTAAAACAGACAGTTTCACTCAGAATATGAGGGACCTCTACTTCTGAGGCAAGGAGAAAGCCGGGCTGGATCAGCAGGGGGCCTATTCTCTGGTGTGGAGGGGCTTAGGCTGTCCTCTGTGCCCTGCTGTGATCCCATCTACCCTATTCAACATCTCTCAGACAAGGTTCTCACCTCAGGAAGGTCAGACCGAGGATCCCAAGACCTGCTGGCTTTTTCTCTTGATTCTGCATGGAAGGACCTCAACTACTGGTTTGGGTGAGCCAGTGACTGTGGCAAAGGACCTAGGTGTGGTCAGCTCCCACCTATATTCAGAAGTGTTTTTACACAGGGTTGCATGTAACAGCACAGGCTGCCCTGGAACTTGCCATGTTGCCAAAGATGGCCTTCAACTTCTGATCTTCCTGCCTTCATCTTTCCAAGGATCTGGGACTGCAGGTATATGCCACCATACCTTGGATAAGTGGTACTGGAGATGGAACTCAAGGTCAAGTATGCACTCTAGTAAACTAGCAACATTCCCTCCGTTCCAAATAATTTTGTAAAGATAAACTTGAGATTATCAGTACAAGCTTATATACATATTTTATATACTTATGAACCTAGGTCTTGTAAAATTTTCTTGGGCTTTCAAAGAGATCATGAGCAGAAAGTTTAAGAAGCCCTACTCTTGACCTCCTGCATGAGCCCAAGACAGAGGGCTAGTATCTGCCCCACAGTTGTGAGCATTATAGCTGGAACAGTGGCCGTTGTCTGGCTGAGAACTGTGAACATCTTCCCTGAGCATTTGGAAGTATGCTGTGCCGAGCCCTTGTTAGAGGTACAGTCAGCTCCAGGTCAGATGCAGAAGGCAAACTGTGAAGGTGTACTCACCAGTGACAGCTACATAAGGCAGATGCACACAGGGAAACAAAAGCTGGCATAAAGACGGAAGGCACACTGGCTTGCTTAGAAATTTATATTTGGGTGGTGACCATATTACCAGAGGTTGGGGTGACTTGTGGGTGGAGAATCTGTTCAAGACTCTGCAGTCAGCTGTGGGTTTTCTGCTGTGTGTAGCCAAGATTCCCAGACCACATCCCTGCCTCTCACTTTACTGTAGTCTGATGGACTTAGCAGGGGGCTCTTCTCTATGTGATAAGGCCAGAATGTGTGGGGGTGGGGGTGGGGGGTGGGGGTGGTGTGTGCATGTGTGTGCTTAGCCTGTCTCCATGGCCTCTGTAGCAGAGTAGCTGGACTTGCAACCCAGCCCAACTGGGCTCCGGACAGCACAGACAGCTTGCCAGGCTTTAAGGCACAGTGCCATTTCCCCTGCCCTCTGGGTACTCTTATGGAAGGATGTGAACCACACAGATAGGTTCACTGGACATGTATTGTTAAAATTTCTTCTCAGAGGGAGATGTAAATAATACTACAGCCACCTCCTCAGCTCTCAACAACAAACTGAGTTATGATTGCACTAAAGATCATTCTGCGGAACCAGTGGATTTATTGGGCTTCCGTAGAAAGCACGGGTGACAGGTTATTTACTGGTGCGTTGGTGCTTCTCTCTTCAAAAGGCCATGAACATCTAGCACGGATGACAGCTTTCCCATAACTGCACAGATGGAGCATTCTCAGTCTTCGTGCTGACATACTCTAGCTCCTCCCTGTATGGAGTGGCTGGTATGGGGTCCCTGGCCCTCCCAGACCCTCCTCCTATGAGGATATATAAACAGTCAACAAGCCTAGCTTGGATGGTTTTTCCAAGTGGGCACAAAGATGGTAGTTATATGACTAGGAGGACAGTCATGTACCACAATGGTAGTAGCCTGTGGATGTAAACAAAAATGCCCAGCAGGTACCTCGACTGGAGCATCATATCTACCTAACAGAACAATTTAGTGTTCATTTGTGTTGCCACAGGGACCCACTTCTGCTTGGAGCCTTAGTGAGGGTTTCTATTGTTGTGAAAAGGCACCATGACTGTGGCAATTCTTATCATGGAAAACATTTAATTGGGGCTGGCTTAGAGTTTGAGGTTAAGTTCATTATCAGTGTGATAGTTTGTATATGCTTGGCTCAGAGAGTGACATTATTTGGAGGCAGAGCCATGTTCCAGCCCCAGCAAGCAGAAGAACTCAGCAGCTTTGGCCATGTGGCTCTGGCTTTAGAGTCAAGAAGAGGAGGAGACTACTGGGACAACTGGTGCTGGTCAGCAGGGGCTGAGAAATTAGTGGTGATTAAGAAGAGACCAGCATCAGTGAGGTGAAGTCTGGGAAGTGTTTTCTGAGAGCACAAAGAGGCTGTGTTCAAAGACAGCCTAGGTTGTACCTCGTGCTACAGCTGTACTTGGTAATGTGTAAGAGTCACCCAGATGGTACTGTTTTGAAGGTATGAAGGGGTCATGAAGAGCAACTGAGGCTTGGCACTCTGAGAGGCCAGGGAAGGCCATTGGTGAAGGCACAGCTTCAGTTGCAGCTGACAGCCCAGGACTGAAGGGGTCATGCAAAGAAGTTGAGGCTTGGCACTATGAAGGGAGCCTATGAGAGGCTACTGGTAAAACCTAGTTGCAACAGAAGATCCCAGTGTATTGGAGATGCCAGTACCATTGGATGAACACCAAGAACAGCAGTGAAGTGGATCAACCTGAGCTTAAAGTGCTACAGAGCGCAGAGCTGGAGATGTGATGCCAGCCCTTTGGAGGAGCCCAGAAGATCATGTTCATTCGAACAAGAAGCTGTAACATTGAAATTGCCTTGAAGACCCCAAGGTGTTTGAGATGCCAGAGCTGTGGGCTATCTGCTGAGGAAAGCTGCTATGTACAGCATGGAACCAGCCCAAGAGAAAGAAGTTTGTAAAATGAAAAAGGAGTTGGAGATCTCAATACTGCTTTGACATCAGCCTTGGAGATGCAGAGTTTGGAGTTTGCCTAACTGGTTTCCTGTCTTGCCTTGGGAATTACAGTTAAGTGATTGAACGAATCTCGGAGGAGACTTTGAACTTTGGTTTTTTTTAACATTGTTGAGACTGCTAATAGACTGTGAGGACTTTTGAAGTTGGATTAAATGTATTTTGTATTATGCTATGTTTAGGTATAGTCCCCATAGACTCATCTGTTTGAACAGTCTTTGGGGGCCAGGGAGTGGAATGTAATGATTTGGATATGCTCGGCCCAGGGAGTGGCACTATTTGGAGGTGTGGCCTTGTTGGAGTAAGTGTGGTCTTATTGGAGAAAGTGTGTCACTGAGGATATGGGCTTTAAGACCCTTGTCCTAGCTGTCTGGAAGCCAGTCTTCTCCTGTTTGCCTTCAGAACAAGATGTAGAACTCTCAGATCCTCCAGCTCTATACCTGCCTGGATGCTGCCATATTCCCACCATGGTGATAATGGAGTGAACCTCTGGACCCATAAGCCGGCCCCAATTAAATACTGTCCTTGTAACAGTTACCTTGGTTACGGTGTCTGTTCACAGCAGTAAAACCCTAAGACAATCATCATGTCAGGAAGCCTGGCGGCATGCAGGCAGACATGGTGCTGGAGAAAGAGCTGAGAGTTCTAGATCTTGATCTGTAAGCAGTAGGAGACTGTGAGCAGCCACACTAGAGGTAGCTTGAGCACCTAAGATTTCAAAGCCTACTCCTACAGTGATGCAGTTCCTCCAACAAGGCCACACCCACTCCAATAAGGTCACGCCTTCTAATAGTGCTGCTCTCTATGGGCCAAGCATGAGTCTATGGAGTTCACACCTATTCAGACCACCACAGAGCCCCTGTGGATGCCGTAATGTACCAGGCTTCATCAGGTTAAGTCAGTTTGGTCCTAGCTTGATTTCTCCCTCTCCTGTGCTCACAGCCTGAGGTGTCTTCCGCAGTAGGGTTTTATCATTAGTGGCAATGAACTTTATCATTTTGGGGATCTCTGGTCTTGGGGTTCAGCAGCTATTGAGATATTAAACATATACTGTCAAGGTTCACTGGTGTGGCAAGACCCCACTACCTGCACTAGCTGCTCATTTAGCAAAGCAAGGCCCAGTGCAGCTGCCTGAATGGGAGCCACTATCTTAGTTAACCCTTGTTGCCATCACTCGTGGAGCCACAGTGAGCTTTTTTATTGGCTGTACTGGCTGTTAAAAGGGCTCTGGGCTAGGCAGCTTACCTCTACCTTTTGGCTGGTTTCTTCCTTCCTTCCTTTCCTCCTTTCTTTCTTTCTTTCTTTCTTTCTTTCTTTCTTTCTTTCTTTTTTTCTTTCTTTCTTTTTTTCTTTCTTTCTATTGAAATCCTAGGATGTTTATTACAAAGGTTAACCCTGATCCTTGAGATGGGCTTATCGGTAGGATTTCTGATATCAGGCAAAGGCACCAGGACCTCCCAAACTTTTTGGATTCACACCGACGGGTCAGTTACAAGCAGGGTCTGATCTTACTGGATGAGGATCCTTCTTAGAGGCTTCAACCACATATTTTTGGTAATAAGCCACCAGAGCTTTTGAGATGGACTGTCGGATAGCACACATTTGGGCCACATGACCACCACCCTTCACACGGACCTTTGCTGGTGGATATCCACACCAGCAAATCACTCCTTGCCCAGAAGCAAAACAGGCTCCAGTAACTTGTACTGCAGTGTTCACGGCTCAGCCATCTCCAGGGGACATCTATTCACTTTCCTTGTTTACAGTGGGCCACAGTTGTGGCTGTCTTCTTTCGTCCAAAGACTTGCACAGACTGCAGTGGACCCTGGGATGGCATAGCTACAACTACAAACACGAGATCCTCACTGCATGGTGCCGTCAGAAAAAGGCCTTTGGCTGGTTTCTTTAGTTTCAATCCTGACCCTTAAAAAGCCTCTACTGGGGGCTGGAGAGATGGTTCAACGGTTAAGAGCACTGACTGCTCTTCCAGAGGTCCTGAGTTCAATTTCCAGTACCCACATGGTGGCTCACAACCATCTGTAATGGGGTCTGATGCCCCTCTTCTGGTGTGTCTGAAGACAGCTACAGTGTACTTATTTATAATAATAAATAAATCTTCAGGGCCAGAGTGAGCAGAGCTCCTACAAGATGAACAAAGAGATGAAGGCTCACACTGTGTACTCATATACATAAATAAATAAATCTTTTGTTTTTTGTTTTTTCAAGGTAGGGTTTCTCTGTGTAGCCCTGGCTGTACTGGAACTCACTCTGTAGACCAGGCTGGCCTTAAACTCAGAAATCCGCCTACCTCTGCCTCCCAAGTACTGGGATTAAAGGCGTGTGCTCCCCCCACACCCCCAGGGATGTCCTTTATCAGTGTAGGGTACAGGCAGATACACTGCACCTCCTGGTCACTTTTTCCCTTACTCTTCAGGTGAGTTGCAGCTGGCCTGCCTTAAAGCTCTCTACACATTAATTAACCAACCCAGAGTTTTGTTTGCCCATGAATTTTTTCCCTAGAGATTCCTGTGTTCAGGAGACAGAGAGACCCTTCTGCCTTGCTCCCTCCTCTCTCTCTCTCTCCTTCCTTCTTTAGCACCTTGAAAACCAGGGTGTATGCTGAGGTCCAAGTCATTTAGGTGGGCCAAAGCCTCTCCAGGTTCATGTAAGTCTGTGGTGGTTTGAATATGTTTGGCCCAGGGAGTGGCACTATTTGGAGGTGTTGCCTTGTTGGAGTAGGAGTGGCTTTGTTGGAGGAAGTGTATCTCTGTGGGCATGGGCTTTGAGAGCTTCCTCCTAGCTGCCCGAAGATGCCAGTCATCTCCTGTCTACCTTCAGAACAAGGTGTTGAACTCTCAGCTCCTTCTGCATCATGCCTGCCTGGACGCTGCCGTGCTCCTGCTTTGATGATAATGGACTAAACCTCTGAACCATAAGCCAGCCCCAATTAAATGTTGTCCTTATCAGAGCTGCCTTTGTCATGGTCTCTGTTTACAGCGGTAAAACCCTAAGACTAGGTCCCCACCTATTACGAGGCTCTCGATGGGCTTGTGAACTGGGCACCTAACACCACTTCCCACATGCCCAGGTCTCTTAGGGCTTCCCCTTCTGTTTTCCAGTCCCTGATACTCAGGGAGACCTTAGCTATGAATAGATGACCAGGTGTCCCTAGCAGCTCCTCAGTGCCATCCCACCAGGGACTGACCCATCACACTGCTGCCACCTCTGTGCTGTGAAGCTTTTGACTCAAGGAGGGAGGGGCAGCCGCCTTGCCCAGCTTCTCCACTTTGGCAGCACTCAGGCTGATGCTGTTTCATCCCCATGTCCCAAGCCTCACAAGTCAGGTGGCAAAGGATTCCTGCATTGCTCATTCTAAATGTTCCCTAGTTCCACAGCTCTGTCACTCAATGTTCTGATCACTTAGTCTTTCACACTGACCGTTGTTAAGGCCTCTGCATGCCGGGACATCAGTTTTCCCTTTATATTATAGGCTGGACCAGAGGACAGTCTTGCTGCTTTTAGGTTCCTTCCCCTTAGGTTCTGGTTTCCAGGTCTCAGGAGAGGCTCTGTATTACTGGTCGAATATGGATGTTCTTCCCTTTAGGCCCCCTAGCCATAAAAAGCAACAGGCCAACATCTCCATTTACTCTCTCTCAACTGGTTCTACTGCTAAGTCTCAGGCCAATACAGAAAGGCCAGCCTCTTATCCCTGTCTCCCTCCAGGCTGCCTCTGTAGCTGTTTGCTGATAGCCCCATCCCTGATGCATCCCTCCGGGGCATGTAATATTTGTTCAAAGCATCTCTCTTCCTAGGCAAATCCCACCCATCAAGCAGGCATGCCCCTCCACACTCCCCAGAAAGCTGCCTCCCATCGTGGGGTTTTCCCCACAGGCATGTCCATCACTTAGGTGGTTTTTCCTGAGTTAGGTATCTCATTAATCTCCATTCCCTTGTCGATCTCTCACAAACCCTATACAGATAAACCACCAGGTCAAAATTTTCTATGTAAACAACCTGTCCCCTCCTCGTGCAACTTAAAATTAGTTTGTCTCACGTATTATAGGTGACATCATTGCCCTTCCAAAAGCATGTACTTGTGCTGCTAAAATTCCTTCCCAGGAGAGGTAAACATCACCTCAGAGGGGCCCAAGGACAAACTGAGGTACAAGTCTACCAAAGTTTACCCCGGAGGGCCAGTGAGTTTGTTGGTCCTCTCAACAGAGCATGGGTCAATTGTCTGGGTTATTTACTACAGTGTGGATGCCTGCTTCTCCACCCCCAAAAGGCTGAATGCAAAGTCTTCATCCAGTCAGGGTAAATGGCTCCCTCAAAGTCACATAGATGGAGTCCTCCTTGCCCCTCCCCCCAGTCTAGCCCCTTCCCAGTCTGATCTCTCACGGACACTGGGGCTGGCTCATCCATGGGGCTCAGCTTGGAGCTGCAGTCTTAGCTGGCCACTGGGGATTTGGCCCCACTCCCCAGGTTCCTCTCTGGGCTCTTTGTCCTCTCCCTGTCTGTCTGCTCCCTAGCAGGATTCCTTGCCAGCCAGATAAACTGGGAGGACTCTCCCACCCTGCTTCCTCCTCCCAGGTCCCCCTGCTGGAGAGGCCTAGGCTGCTGATGTTGGTACAGGTTGGCGCTGGGACTCCCGGCTCTGCAGAGGGAGGATGAGAGGGGAGCTGAGGAGCCGGGAGAAGTTGGTGAGGCTGTGTGTGTGTCGGTGTGAGGTGCACACGCGCACATGTGTAATACTGCAGTCAGCAGAACGTAAAGCCGCCTTTACGTTCTGATTGAGGCTCAGGCATCCCCCCCCTTCTCTCTCTCCCTCCTTACTTCCCCCTCCTTCTACTCATTCTCGGCTTCCCCTCTTTCCCGCTCCTCCCTTTCTCTACCTTTCTCTTCCTTCCCTATCCTCCCTACCCACCCCTACCCCGCCCAACCTGGAAAGAGGAAAATGCATTGAGTCTTCACTGGGTAAGTTCTCTGACCTTAGAAGTTTCTCTGGGGTCTAGGGGCTATTGGGGGAGCAGTTCTCACTGGGACGTTGTATGCAGTGGTCCCACTGAGGTGTGTGTGTGTGGGGTGTATGTGTGTGTGTGCCCTATACTGTGGGCACAGTACACAGGGCATTCACATCAGGGCTAAATAGGTGTAGTAGCAAATGAGAGTCCCTGGAGATAAGACCTCTCTGCAGCTCTGGCTGCCACATCTTGAAGAGCGCTGTGAGGTCTCTGGATTCAGCCCTGGTTTCCAGCTTCTTGCTGACTGTAGAGAAAGAGCTGCTGGGGCTGAAGCAGCTGCTAGATCCTGTAGACTGCAGGTCCTATGCTCCATCAGCCAGAAAGGGCTGTTTTTCAGGAATGTCCCAGCTGTGTGGATATGTCTGTAGGCATAGACATGTCGTGTATGTGTCTGTGTGGGAATATGAGAGTGGAAAGTGTATATGGCTAGGCTCTGGAAAGTCAGCCTGTGGGGTGTGTGTGTGTGTGTGTGTGTGTGTGTGTGTGTGTATTCAATACTGTGAGCACAGCACACAGGGTATTCACATCAGGGCTAAATGTCATGTATGCACACACAACATGTAAGCCATGTGCTCTCTGCTGCACCTGTACAGCTGTGTGTAGTGTGTGGGCAGCATCTGTAGAGAGTTTCTCCATGAGGCCTGCCTTGTTCTGATGCTCTGGTCCCTGTTCTGAGGGCTGCAGTAGTGCCGTGTGGGATTGTACCTCGGGCTGAGCAGAAACAGACAAGCACCATCGTGATGTGCTCGGCTGCCTACTCCAGGTCATCCTAGGGTTCATGCTAGGGTGCTGGGCTCTGCATTGTCTACAGGCAATCACACTGACAGAGTGCAAGCATTGAGGTGTGTGGGTGTGTAGGGCTGAGTATAGTGTGTAGTGTGTATGTGTGTGTGTCTGCTGAGTGTGTTGCATAGAGTAGCACCTGTGTATGTTGGTGTATTGTATGTTGGGATGAGTGTGTTTGTGTTCTATGAAGTATGTTTCATCTTGTGTTCTATTTGTATGCAGTGTGGTTTGTTTGCCCTGCGTGTCAGCTGTAGCAGGCATGTGTATGTGCACTCTAAGCTAAACCCCCATTTTGCTCCCAGGTTGGTGCCTGCCCTATCTGGATCCCCAACAAAACTCCTTTGTAGCCATCCCCAGGAAGCTGGTACTCCGAGGTTCTCAGAACACATACCCATCTCCTCGTGGTTCATCTGAGTCTACTGTATCTTGAGCCTCAAATGCTTGCAGGTGAACAGAAAACCCAGAGTGCACAAGGCTCAGAGCTGGTACTGCTGCTCTGGGCTTCAGGCTTGGCAGCCGAGCCCTCCCACCCTCAGCTGTGGGCTAGAACCACATCATGCATTTTGTAGTATTATAGAACTGCTGCAGCAGCTGGTGTCCCAAGAACCATCCATCTCCCTGTGCTGATGGCTGCTGTATTTCCATCTCCAGCCCTGACTCTAGAGCCCTCCTCGATGCCTGCTGTTCTGCACCTCAGTGAAGGATCCTCAGTGCTTTAAATTACAGCTTCTCAAATATGCATCCACCTGATCCCTGCACTGACTCCTTTCTTGTTCTTCCTATCTGAGCCCTGTCCCAGCATCCCCCACACCCTATAGACTGCTCTGATGGCGTCTCCAGCTGCTCTTCCAGAGGACCTGGGTTCAATTCCCAGCACCTATATGACAACTTACTTACAGATTGGAGTCTGTAACTCCAATCCAAGGGATCTGATGCCATCTTCTGGTCTCTACGGGCACTAGGTACACACATGATACACAGTCATACATTCAGGTAAAATGCCCATGCACGTAAAATAAATAAATAAAAAGAAAAAAGATAAATAATACAGAGCAGGCACAGGTCACTTAGCAAGGTCAAGGCCCGCAGGGCATCACAAAAAACACCAGCAAGATGGATGGCACCAGCAATGTCTCACTCACTCATGATGACAGCACACTGGGCCTGGCAGAGTACAAGGTGGTCTCAGTCTTCCTAGTGCTCCTGGTGTGCACCATGGGCATCGTAGGCAATGCCATGGTGGTCCTGGTGGTGCTGACCTCACGTGACATGCACACACCCACCAACTGCTACCTGGTCAGCCTGGCTGTAGCTGACCTCATTGTGCTGGTGGCTGCGGGGCTGCCCAATGTCTCTGACAGCCTGGTGGGGCACTGGATCTATGGACATGCTGGCTGCTTGGGCATCACCTACTTCCAGTATCTAGGCATCAATGTTTCCTCCTGCTCCATCCTGGCCTTCACTGTGGAGAGGTAAGTGCCTGTGGGCTACCTCTTGCCCTCTTCCTTCACCTTGTCTTTCTGAATGAGCATCCTGGGAGTCTGGATTTGAACGGGACTTCCTGGTAAATTAAGGTCCCTCTGAACAGGAGAGCTGAGCCACTGGGAGGTGCTGGGAGAACCAGCACAGATGCAGACATTTACTCTGCTTCTAGATTTATGTAGAGCATCACCTTCTTCAGAGTCTAGATCTCCCATCTGGAACACAGACAGTTGAATGGTCCTCACCCACTACCGGGGATTGAACCCTGGGTCTTCCATGGACTAGGCAAGCCACATAGCTAATTTTTTTTTCTTTTTTTGGTTTTTCGAAACAGGGTTTCGGGTTTCTCTGTATAGTTCTGGCTGTCCTGGAACTCACTCTATAGATCAGGCTGGCCTTGAACTTAGAAATCCACCTCCCTCTGCCTCCTAAGTGCTGGGATTAAAGGCGTGCACCACCACTGCCCGGCAATCTTTAAAAAAA